>NC_061868.1:22879599-23179599 GCF_907164915.1 Impatiens glandulifera
AATAAGATGGAGATAAACTATGAATGAAATATCTCCAACTGAGTTGGTTTCATTGTAGATTCATCACTGTCAATGTTGATTTATACTTTGTTTGTACTTTATATTAGTTTTATTTAATTATTTCCCCTCAAATATAAATAAATAAATAAAAATGAATATATAAAAATATATGATATTGTTGAGAAAAATTAAAAACAATATAAAGAAAAGAGTTAATTAAGTAAGAAATAATTAACTTAGAAATAAAAAAATCTATAAAAATTAAACAACATAATTTTGATGATGTTTAATAGAATAAAGCTAGATGTTTAAATAGAATTAAGCTAAGTTGTTTATTTGTTTTTGTGCAGGTGCATATATATAAGACTTTGGTACATAGAGACAGTCTAAATCAGGCTAAATAGATATGACACATAGTTAGACGTGGTAGTCTAACTCTTTTAGACGAAGTCTAAAGAGAAACGTAGTTAGTCGTGATAGTCTAACTCCTTTAGACGAAGTCTAAAGGGATGCGTAGTTAGACGAGGTCGTCTAACTTTTTCAGACCAAGTCTAAAGGGATGCATAGTTAGACGAGGTCGTCTAACTCCTTTAGACGAAGTCTAAAAAGGGATGTGTAGTTAGACGAGGTCGTCTAACTCCTTTAGACGAAGTCTAAAGGGATGCGTAGTTAGACGTGGTCGTCTAACTCCTTTAGGCAAAGTCTAAAGGGATGCATTGTTAGATGAGGTCATCTCACTCCTTTAGATGAAGTCTAAAGGGAAACGTAGTTAGACGTGGTCGTTTAACTCCTTTAAACGAAGTCTAAAGTGATACGTAGTTAGACGAGGTTGTCTAACTCCTTTAGACGAGGTCTAACGGAGCACGTCTAATGTCTTGCTTTAGTAGTTCTCTGAAGAAAGCATACGTCTAACTACGATCAACTAACTGTCTACTACTCTTGCTCCGGTACAAGACAACTTTAGAGGATATTCGGCGCACTACCAGTTCAGTATGGCCACGATCCATTTACTTAAAGTCTATATACTCTAGTACTATGGGCGGCCTTCCAACGAACACTTGCCATGTGTCCACGAAGAAGATTCGACTGTTGGTGTCCTTGTATTACAAATAGATGCTCGAGGATCTACCAGTTACCGAATTCATCAGTTGACTCTTGCTCTTACTGATTTCATAAATTTTCAAGCTTTAAAGAAGAGATTCAATTATTGTCTTGCTGAGAGAATATTATTGTGAATATTGTAAGTTGAACAGAGGCTATTTTGTTCAATAGAGTGTTAGTTAGTTCAGTAAGTTGTATTCGATTCAAAGTATTTAGTTGATATCCTTTCGGTTGTGGAAGAAGGGATGACGTAGGATATTTATCTCCGAACATCTATAAAACTCCTAGTTTTCTTTACTTTCTGCCATTTTCATTTAGTCGCTCAAAGCTTCAAATCCGACGAACACTTCCGCATTTGAATCTGTTTCAAGAGTTTGAAGGATTTGTGTATAATAAAAACAGATACTAATCCCTCATAGGATTACTATCGAATTATTTATTATAAGCTGCTCACAATAGCCTGACCCCAGTCTTTATTGTTAGCACCGATCTTATCAGAGATAATAAACTGCTATTATATATATTATTATGTATATAAAAAGAATACATATGGCATAATATACAATTAATAACAACTATAAAATGAGTACACGTAGCCTATGAGAGAGGTATACTGTGCAACTTGGGTAAGTGAACTTGACAGGTGTGGGTAAATGTGAGCTTGACAGGCGTGAGCTGACCATTTCTTTATATTTTTAAACATTCCTAATTTATATATCTATACTTTCATTCACTTTTTTAATAAATAAAAAGAAAACAAAATATATATATATATAAAAATATGTGATATACAAGCTAAAACAATCCTAATAAAATATATGATCATCATTATGCCTTTCAATAATATATTTATATAAAACGAAAAAATAAAAAATATACTTCTTATTTTTTTCTACGCCTTCTCTTTTGAACATTAATAGGTAAAATTAAAAGCAATCCGTCACACTAGGGTTTCCAAATTCTCCTCCACTTAATTGTTTAATGTCCTTTTCATATGCCTTCATGAATGCTATTCTCTTATACCAATTCTAGATATTATCTTCTAAATTTCCATCATAATGGTATATAGCACAAACATAGTGTGCACAAGATATACATGTGAGTTGCCATAGTCTATATGTGCAACTTATTTCTTTAATGTATATGGTATGTCTATGTATTCACTTAGTGATCTCATACCCTAATTCTCCATGAAAGTTCAATTGCACCTATGATTCATTACTTTTGCAAGTTCGAATCACTACATTGAGACTGAAGAAATATCTCCAATCCAATTCATATCTATTTCTTTTCTTAAGCGACAAACCTTTCTCATTATCATGAATCAGATGTTCTCCAACATGTTATTGATAGATATTGATCTACTTGATAATATCCATGAATTTAATGTTTCATAAATAGTGTTGCCTACCATGTCACACTTTGGATAATCTTTGTGGTATGCCTCTGACCATCTTCTCTCAATAATTAAGATCACAGAAGTATCAGCTCCTTGTTTGTTTGTTCAAGTGCTGTTAAATTGACATTAAAATTTTCTAGATAGGTGGTTCGAGCACACTTCCAAACCTATAATTTCAAGTCTTCACCCATATTTCCTCCTCTAGCTCAATTTGTATACAAATGGTGGAATACAAAATATATGTTCTATATTTAGTAATAATTCAGCAACTATTCTTAAAAAATTTGTGATCATATTTATATATTAAACTGAACATTGAAATAAAATTGTAATTTAAAAACATACATTTTGTATGTCTAAAATGATGTTAATGTTATCTTTTTCTTTTAAATGTAGATCCTCAATTAGAAGTTTTAAAAATCATTCTCAACTTTTTTGACTCTCTCTCTCTACCACAGTCCATGTTATTGAGAACATGTGATCATTTGCATATCGACCAATAGCAGAAAGTAATTCCCCTTTGCATGTACTCTTCAAAAAACATCCATCAACTCCAATTATTGGTCTACAACCGTTTATCCAACCACTCTTACATGCCTCAAAACACAACAACATTATTTGAAATATTTAAAATTTTGTTTCACCAGTGGCTTCACCTTTGATGGTTTAAGAATAAAAAAATATCATTATTCATTGATTGTAGTTCTTCCAAATAGTTTCATAACTCATTAAATACTTTCTCGATGCCACATTCAACTTCGGTCAAAACTATTTTTTTGGCTTTATTCATCAAATAACAAATCACATTAGAATTTAAATCCTCCCTACAAAGTTGTTATAGATTTTTTTTTGTGAAAATATCTCTTTGGATTAAAATTCTATTGCGAAATTTTATCTCAACAAACTTTACAAAGATCAAAATGTTCTTGTATAAGAAGAACAATGATTCTCGGGACGATAACTCTTTACTATCCACTTTTTTTCCTGTTTTTTCCTTGTTTACAAGAAAATATCAAGAACAACATTCTTTGCTAAATTTCACCCACATTTTATAAGAGTCTTATTTAATCCATTATAAATTGACTGTGTAATCACATAAATAATTTGTTATAGCATCTTTTTTCATTTGTTCTGATTCAAACACCATGCCTACAATGAACTTCCCTATACCCTCAATAGAAGGATTGAATTTTAAATGAAAAGATTATTGTCTCTTTAAATGAGAAGTCCCTCATAATCACTTTCTTCACTACCACTCCATAAATAACTCTTGGGGTCACTTTCATATTCATATTTAGAAACTTAATATTCATATTTTTCATCATCCATATCACTAGTATAATCTGACTCAACTTCAACTTCCTTTTCATAAGTAAGTTCATCTTCTTCATCCTCATCTTCAACTAAAAACTCACTTTCAACCTCACATTGATCCTTAAGATTGTATTGAATTGGAACATCTTCGATACTTGTCTCAATTTTAATATATTCTTCAAAATATTCTTTATCACCATTTTCAACCTCCATATTTTTAACATTCATCTCTATAACTTGTAGAGGTATAGGAAGAAGAATTGATTCAATTTTATAATCTTGTAGTATATAATATAAATTTTAAGTCAATATAAATTTCAAGGCACGTTTCAAAGAGCTTTAATAAATATAGAAAATATTGATCATTGTTAAAAGCCATTAATTACTAATTTAGTTTATGATACAAAAACTCCAATTTTTTAATCCATATATCCTAGAGAAACTATAAAATCAAGTAAATACGAAGCAAAATCAATCAAGGTCTCTAATGGGCATGAGGTGTTCTTTACAATAGTGTACAACTTGAACAATTCTACAAAACATTAATAAAAATGTATTATTAAGCTAACAAAAGTTACAATTGTTAATGAAGATTAATTTAAAAATAGACGGACAATACGTTTGTTTAGTAAAAAAGCCCAAATAGCCAAAACTTTGATAGTTCAAGATCCATATAGCTCAATTTAAAGTTTGAGCCTCAAATAGTAATTGGCTCTTGTTTTGAATGTTTAGAATTTATAAATAAATTTATTTATGTTATAAGTTTTGGGTTATATTAGATTTTATTTTCAATTTTGATTTTATTTTTGGGAATGAAGAATTATGTATGAAAGTGGACCTAGATCATGGAAAATCGATAAAATTATTAAAAATAAACAATAAAGTCGTCGTGTTCACCCTCATTCTGTAAGAGTCTTGTTTAATCCATTTTAAACTAATTTTGCAATCACATGAATAATTTGTTATAGAATCTTTATTATTTTTATTCAAACACCATGCCTACAATGAACCTCCCTACACTCTAAACAGAAGGGTTTAATTTTATTAGGATCTAGATCGCCGATGGAGGACCGATGTCCAGCCGGATAGTACTTTCTGACAATACTCAACGGTTGGGGCTAATCCAGTTAAGAATTAGCACCGGTTTCAATACTGCACAAACTATCACAAACCCTTGAACCGAGTTCAAGTGCGGAAATGGTTTGTTTCAGGTTGAAGAAACACACACAAAGGATGAATAGTGAGGATCTAGAGAATATCAGTTTGGAGATTGTCGATTGAGATTTAGTATTGCGGTAGGAATAGTATGGGTCGGTTAGAATATGGAACCGGTTAAAGTATGAAGAGTCGATTAGAATGTGGAACCGGAAGAAGGTAAAGCACGAGACATGTTTTTATGAATGTTCGAAGATAACACTCTTACGTCACCCCTTCTTCTTAAACCACGAGAATGATATTCACTAAGGAATACACAAACACAATACACGATCGAGTCTTATTGACTGCTCGATAATCACTCTTACAATTCTCACAGAAATTGTAACACAAACACACTCAAGTTTTGAATCTTAGAGAGTTAAATAATTTGTAACTTGCTTTTTCTTAGCGCTTGTTCACTTGTTGTCTTATAAACATGTATCTTAAGCTTACTCAGCTTCTCCTTTTATAGGTGAAAATGTGCCAATGGTCACATTTCTTCAACGGATAGCTTCAGAGGTTCATCATAGCATTAAATGCGGTTTAGGCTTCCAAGGCATGGAGCAGACCGGCTGAATTAGTCTTTGCTTGATTATGGCAACTATCGGTTGGACAATACATGCACCTGGGAGATTGCTCCTTTGACTTATTCCAAAGTGGTAATTGTTTCTTCAAGCAATCTTCTGTAGCCTGCAGCATATCATCAGACTTGTACCAAAATAGTAATGTCACAGTCTAATCCTTTGATGTCATCTTCTGCATATACCCAAAGTGTTTGTTTGCACCAATTTGTAAACTGTTCTCTATTTGATATCTTTGACTTCTTTTTTAAGTGGTCTTCTCGTTGGGTTAGTTCTTTGGATTTGAATCGATCACTTTATTCCAACTTATCAGGTTAGCCGGTTGTTCAATTCAACCAGACAACTTCCGGTTTTTGGATTTGTCTTTTCTGGCCGGTTTGAGATCTTTGTCGTTTAGGTTGTTCTGTTCAACCGGATAGTTTCCAATTTGTTCATCTGTTTCTTCTAGCCGGTTTGATTACTTGACCGGTTGAAATTCCTGACCGTTCTTGCACAATAAGTTTATTGAGTTAAGCTTTTTATTTAGCCAGTAAATTTTATCTAACAAATTTTAAATGAGAAGATTGTCATCTTTTAACTTGATGAGATATTACATCATCATCAAACCCTCATAATCACTTTCTTCACTACCACTCCATAAATAACTACTGGAATCACTTTCATCAAAATATTCAAGACACTTCATCTTCATCTTTTTCATCATCCATATAATTATTATAATTTAACTCAACTTCCACTTCACAAGTAGGGTCATCTTGTTCATCCTCATCTTTAACTAAAAACTCACTTTCAATCTCACATTGATCCTTACGATTGCATTGAATTTAGACAACCCATATTAACTTGGGTCCACGTTTGATCAGTCCCTTGGAGATCTATATTTGGGACTCCCATTTTGAGTTGTTAACAGTGCGTATGATTTAGCATCGACAGACGTCTTCCTGTCAGCTGATGATCCCTTAAATTTAGAATATGGTTTTTGATGAAATCTTCTTGACTTTCTGTCAAGTTTTTGTTTACCAGACTAGTCAACCCTTTTCTTGGACTAAAGCCAGCTTGAAGTTGACTTAATATATTTAATCTCATCTTTTAAAGTTAAGTCATCAAAACTGTGATAAGTTCCAGTGTCAGTTAAATTTCCCTTGACAAATATTATGGGTTTAAGCTCGCCTTTTATTGGGCTCAACTTTTATTGAACTCATTTAGGTTGCCTTTAACAAATCCTAAACCGAATTTGTATCCGACAGGCCTTTGCTGCGTAATTAGTAGTAGGAAAGCATCTCTATACTTTGTCTAGGAACTAACCACGTAGTTTAACCTTTTGTTTTCAACAGAAAGAGTATGGAAAGTTTCTTTGAGCTTCTTATTCTTAGCTGAGAGCTCATTTATTTTATTTTTCAAGACTTCTAGTTTAGTGTTTTGAGATGAAGAACTCATACTGTCTGATTTTTTTTTTCAAATTTATTTCATTAAAATAGGTTTACAGTATCTTTTACTTAATGACCATTCTATTGAGTGCAATAGTTAGTACATCTCTCATGAATTCTTCAGAAGAGAAGCAACCATGAAGCATTTGAGGCTTTCGTCATCACTCTCCCTTGATGAGTTTTCGTCTGAATCGCTGTCAGGCCACTTGATTTTACTTTCTGCTCCTTCTTGTCGTCCCTCTTTGACTTTCATCAATCTTCCTTGTAGTGACTTGATTTGTCATAGTTAAAATATTTCAATTTAGCTTTGGATTCATTCTTATAATAATTATTAGAATGAGTCTTCTTCATTAATTTTCCAAACTTCTTGACGAAGAATGACATTGGATCGCTGTTGATCTGCTCAGCCGACTTTGCAGATGCCGCGGCAGGTGGCTCTTCAGTAGTCACCAGCGCTTTTATTGAGACGGATGTGGATAACTCCTCTTCATTCCTTGAGTTTATTTAAAACACATAGTCTATCAGATCGGCAAACAGGTGATGTAGCTCAAGCTTGTTGAGATCTTTTGATTCCCTCATCGCTATCGTCTTGATGTCCATTCTCTAAAACTGAGCTTTCATGACTTTAATGGAAACTTCTCTATTTCTATATGTCTTTCCTAGATTGGAGAGTTCAACGATAATGATGCTTAATCATTCATCGAATTCAGTCATTGTCTCTACAGGATGCATCTTGATGTTGTAAAACTTGTGTGTGACAATCATTAATTTATTTTCTTTGGTTTGGTAGTAGTGCATGACTTGATCTTGCTGAACATATTCTTGTCCAACATCTTTAGAGAATATCTTTGGCCACATTATCGAGGTTGGAGGTTATATTAAGTTAAATAAAGAAAAGAGAAATTTAATTAAGAAAGAAATAACTAAATAACTTGAGAGAATATGTACAACATAGTTTTGATGATGTGGTTTGAATAAAACTAAGTTGGGTAATTTTCCTTTGTGCAAGAACAACTTTAAAGAAGTATGTCTATTTGGACGCAGTATAAAGCATGCGCATATAAACATCGTCTAATTACATCAGACGTGGTATGAGGTAATGCGCGCGTAAAAGTCGTCTAACTTCATTAGACGTGGTCTAAAGAAGTGCGCGAGTAGACGTCGTCTAATTACATCAGACGTAGTCTGAAGTAATGCGTGAGTAGATGTCCTCTAACTTCATTAGACGTGGTCTAAAGAAGAGCGCAGTTAGACATCGTCTAATATTCTTAGACGTGCTAGTCCGAAGAAGAGAGCAGTTAGACGTCGTCTAATCTTCTTAGACGTGCTAGTCTAAATAAGAGCGTAGTTAGACACCGTCTAATCTTCTTAAACATGGTATTCTGAAGAAGAGCGCAGTTAGACGTTGTCTAATATTCTTAGCATTGCTAGTCTAAAGAAGAGAGTAGTTAGACGTCGTCTAATCTTCTTAGACGTTCTAGTCTGAAGAAGGGTGCAATTAGACACCGTCTAATCTTCTTAGACGAGTTAATTTGAAGAAGAGAGAAGTTAGACGTCCTCTAATCTTCTTAGATATGCTAGTCTAAAGAAGAGCGCAATTAGATATCGTCTAATTTTCTTAGACGTGCTAGTCTGAAGATGAGCGCAGTTAGACGTCGTGTAATCTTCTTAGACTTGCTAGTCTGAAGAAGAGCATAGTTAGACACCGTCTAATCTTCTTAGACATTCTAGTTTGAAGAACAATGCAATTAGACGTCGTCTAATCTTCTTAGACATGCGAGTCTGAAGAAGAACGCAGTTAGACATCGTCTAATCTTCTTAGACGTGCTAGTCTGAAGAAGAGAGTAGTTAGACATCGTCTAATCTTCTTAGACATGCTAGTCCAAAGAAGTGCATAGTCGTACAACATCCGTCTTCATCAAACGTCTGAAAAAGCGTCTGATGTCGTGCTTCAGTATTCGTCCGAAGAGGCATCTGACTATCTATTCAGCTCATCTTTAGTTCTCGTTACCAACAGTCTAAAAAGTCAACTGAAACAAAAAACGAATAACTTCCACGTGCATTATTATCATTAAAATCTCCCGTTTTTTACTTTTCCAGTACAACACGGTCTCAACTAATATTGGGCGCACTATCAGCCAATACGGCCACGATCCCAACGAAAATATATTTGTTGTACTATCTGGTATTATTGGCGGCCATCTAATAGTTAGAGGACATGTGTCTAAAGAAGATTCGACAGTTGGTGCACTTCAAGTATAAATATAGCTATACAAGGACAACGGACGAATCTTTCGATCTCCTCTCTCTCTCGCTCAGTTCTTGAATTCTCTATTGTTGAATACTTTTAATGAATTAAGAATCACTAAGCGATCTACTCACTCTCCCTGAGATTATTCTGTAATTCATCTACTATTCTGTCTGTGTGAAATTTCAGTGTTGTAAGTTGAACAAATGTTGTTTTGTTCAATAGAGAGTTAGCTAGAATTTAGAAGCAAGCGGTTGTTAAGTCATGTGTTTTCTGACTGGGTTTGAGTAGTCGCTGTATAAATCAAAGTCTTCTTGTGAATATCCTTCATGATGAGGAAGAAGGGTGACGTAGGAGTTTTATCTCCGAAATCCATAAAACTCCTTGTGTTCTTTACTTTCTATTACATGCATTCATTTATCTGACGCTTAAATCTAGCTAGATGTTCCGCACTTGAACTTGTTCAAGATCTCGCAAAGATTTGTGAAAAATAGAAACAGATCTTAATCCCTCACATGATTAACATCGAATCGAAGTTTGAAAACTGTTAACTATAATCCTAACATTTGACTTCCTCTTGTCTTTAATAGTCCACTCATATCTTGGTTTCTCCTTCATCTTAGGAGTACCATCAGTTGAGGTTGTGGATGTGCTGACCTTCACAATCTTCATCGGACCATCAGTGATGGCATACCACATATCATCATCTTGAGCGGATAAAAGAGCTTGCATTCTGATCATCCGGTCATCATCATCTTCCTTTGAGAACATTGGGATTTTGTTTAGGAGAGACATGATTCAGGTATCTTCTTTGCTTGAGAATATAAAACTTTTCTCTGATACCACTTGTTAGGATCGGTGACAACAATAGAAGGGGGATTGAATATTATTGTGCTAATTTTTACTTTCTATGCAATTTTAATATTGTTCGAGATTGAAAATCTGTTTCTATTATTTATCAACTCGTATTAAACTCTTGAACGGTTTCAAGTGCGGAAAATGCATGTGGGATTTGAAGCGGCAGATATACTACTAAATGAAGTATTAGGGAAATAACACAAGATTTTATGGATGTTCGGCGAAAAAATTATGATAGGGTCGATGTAACCAATAGAGACTAGGGCCGGGCTATTGATAACAACTTATGACAAACGATTTGATATTAACCCTTTTAGAGATTAATATTTGTTTCTATTCTTCATAAATCCTTCGAACTCTTGACACGGTTTCAAGTGGGGAAATGTTCGTCGGATTTGAAGCTTTGAACCAATGAAAGATGAATGATAGAAAGTAAAGAACAAAGGGAGTTGTTTACGGATGTTCGGAGCAAACCCTCCTACGTCACCCCTTTTTCCAGAACCGGAAGGATTTCACTAAACTCTTTGACTTAAATATAGTTTATTAAACTAGGTAACACTATGTTGAACATAACAACCTCTGTTCAACTTACAATATTATCAACAATATCTCTTAGCTAAATAGTGTTTTGATTCTTTCTCTCTTGAACTTGGAAGATGATAGAAATTAGTAAGAGCAAGAGTGTAAGCTTGTAAGATAGGTAACCAGTAGCTCAGTCGATGATTCAGTCACTAGAAAGCAAGTGATTCGTCCGTTGTCCTTGAGCATCTATTTGTAGTATAAGGACACCAACGTTCGAATCTTCTTTATGGATACGTGGCAAGCGTCCATTGGAAGGCCGCCCATAGGAAAAAAGTACAACAGACTCTAAGCAAATGGATCGTGGCCGTACTGAACTAGTAGTGCGCTGAATATCCTCTTCGATATTGTCTTGTACTAGACAAACCGTTAGAAGGACATTTTCATACGTGGCATCCGTTCATTAAATACAATTAGTTGTCTTGTCAGACTGCACAAGAGTGAGTGGAGCATAGTAGCAGACAACTAGTTGATCGTGGGTAGACGTATGCTAACTTCAAACAGCTGTTGAAGCAAGGCATTAGACGTGCTCCATTAGAATGCCTAGTATAAGGGAGTTAGACGTCAACGTCTAACTACGTGTTCCATTAGACCGACAATTGTAATGGAGTTAGACCACTGCGTTTAACTACGTATAATTTCAGACTAGTCTGAAGGAGTTAGACGCCAACGTCTAACCACATTACCTATTAAACTACCACGTCTAATGGAGGTAGACTTCAATGTCTAACTACGTATCTGTTAGACTACAACGTCTAACTACGTATCACTTCATACTTGTCTGAAGGAATTAGATGCCAACGTCTAACAATGTTACCCATTAGACAACAACATCTAATGGAGTTAGACCATAACGTCTAACTACGTATTTGTTAGACTGCAACGTCTAACTACGTATCACTTCACACTTGTCTGAAGGAGTTAGACGCCAATGTCTAACTATGATACCCTTTAAACTACCAACTCTAATGGAGTTAGACCTCAACGTCGAACTATGTATCTGTTAGACTGCGACGTCTAACTACGTATCACTTCAGATTTGTCTAAAGGAGTTAGACGCCAACGTCTAACTACGTTACCCATTAGACTACCACGTCTAATGGAGTTAGACCTCAACATATAACTACATATCTGTTAGACTACAACGTCTAACTACATATCACGTCATACTTGTCTGAAGGAGTTAGACACCAATGTCTTACTATGTTACCCATTAGACTACCACGTCTAATCGAGTTAGACCTCACGTCTAACTGCGCAACACGTCTATTTAGCCTTCTTAGACCACGTCTAAGTTAACAAAGTCTTATGCACCTACACAAAAACAATTAGACAATTTAGCTTCCTTCATATTTAAACATTATCAAAATTTAATTGTTTAATATTTCATAATTTCCGTTTATTTCTAAGTTAATTAACTCTTCACTTAATTTTTCCCAATAATTTCTTCTAAGTTAGTTAACTCTTTACTTAATTTTTCCTAACAAACTACAACGTCACCCCTTCTTTTGTTTTTAGAAGAATTTCACTAGAAGACTTTGATTTGTATATCGTCTACACAAACCCTGTCAGAACTCAGGACTTACCAGCTGCCTGTTCTGAACTCCTAGTTATCACTCACTGTTGAACAGACAAGATTCTGTTCAACTTATAACACACTGAAAATGACTATCAGGTAGTACAGTAATTAACTCTTAACTTAACGTAGTGAATTACATAATACACTTGAGAAATATGAGCTAGAGAGAGTGAATTGATTCAAGATTCGCGCAAACAGATCTGGTAATCATGAATTCCAGAAGTGAAAGATTCACCATTGTACTCTATTCCTCTTTAATCTTTGAAGCGTAGTAGCGGTCGAATGTAATTCTTGGATACATGTCAGCTTTTTAATGGTTGTACGTCAGGTGTACGAGATAGCACGTATTGGAATATATTCGTTGGATTATGATGTACGAGATAGTACTATGGAATATTCGGTAGTACGTGGTGTACTGGTAGGTACATCACGAGCTAGTGGAATAATAGCGTATGTGGAGGTTGTACATTTTTGTCTTGTTATGTTGATTGGGCAGTCTGCTGACAGAGGACACTGCTATTAACACGACACAGTTGTTGGCTACTCTTCAGACTACTACTAGCATTACTCGTCTATTAACGCTTCTTCAGACTACTGCTAAATAAGGTTTGCTGTTAGCGCTTCTTCAGAATACTGCTGAAGCAAGGTGTTTACTTGCGCTTCTTCAAACTGCTGCTGAAGCAAGGCGTCTACTCGCGCTTCTTCAGATTGTTGCTGAAGCAAGTCGTCTTCTCGCTCTTCTTCAGACTGCTGCTGAAGCAAGGCGTCTGTTCACACTTATCAGACTGTTGCTGAAGCAAGGCATCTGCTCGCACTTCTTCAGATTTGCTGCTGAAGCAAGGCCTCTTCTCGCACTTCATCAGACTGCTGTTGAAGCAAGGCGTCTTCTTGCACTTCTTCAAACTGTTGCTGAAGTAATGCGTCTGTTCGCGCTTCTTTAGACTGCTGTTGAAGCAAGACGTCTGCTCGCATTTCTTCAGAATACTGCTGAAGCAATGCGTCTACTCTCACTTCTTCAGACTACTACTGAAGCAAGACGTCTGCTCGCGTGCTGAGGCCAACTCTACTTCTCATAGCTCTTCAGCTCTACTGAAAGCGCCTCTTGAGTTGTACCTGCGCATTAAGCGTTTGTACAACTTAGTTTTATTGTTCTAAATTCATTTTAATCAATTAAAAACATTTTTTTTTTTATTTCAACTTAATTAATTTTTTTTCTTTTAATTAATTTTCCATTTTTCTTTATTTAACTAATCTAACATATATATATATATATTAATATATATAATTATGTGATAAAAATGCTAAAATAGTTCTAATGAAATATATCATCATCATTATGTCTTTAATAATTTAAAATATTTATTAATATATAAAGAAATACAAATTTATTTCTTAATTTCTTCTACCCCTTCTCTTTTGAAAATTAGGAGGTAAAATCACAGGCAATCCGTCACACTAGGGTTTCTAAAATTCTTTTCCACTTAATTGTTAAATGACCTTTCCATACGCCTTCTTTAACTCTATTCTCTTATACCAATTCGAAATATAATATTCTAGATTTCTACAATAATGGTATATAGAACAAATAACATGTGCATAAGGTATACATGTGAGTTTCCATAGTCCACATGTGCAACTTCTTTCTCTAATGTCTATGGCATGTCTATGTATTTCCTTAGTGATCTCATACCCGAATTCTCTGTTAGAGTCTAATGTGCACATATAATATATTGTTTTTGCAAGTTTGAGTCTCTGCATTAATACGGGAGAAACGTCTCCAATTCAATTCATATTCATTTCTTTTCTTAAGCGACAAAACTTTCTCATTATCATCAATCGGATGTGCTCCAACATGTTAATAATAAATATTGATCTACTTGGTAATATTAATGAATTAAATGTTTCAAAATATTGTTGTCTACTATGTCACACTTTGGATACTCTTTGAGGTATGCCTTTGACCATATTCACTGAAGTCTTTTTCGATGTCACATTCAACTTAGGACAAAACATTTCTTTTGGCTTTATTCATCAAAGAATAACTCACTTCACAATTTCAATCCTCCCAAAAATTTGTTGAAGAATTTTTGTGGAAATGTCACTTTGGGTTAAAATTCTATAGCGAAATTTCATTTCAACATACATTACAGAGACCAACATGTTCTTGTTATGAGAATAGTAACAGTGTTTGGGACGATAATTCTTTACTATCCACTTTTTTTATTCCACCTCATTCTGTAAGAGTCTTGATTAATCCATTTTAAACTAACTCTGTAATCACATGAATAATTTGTTATAGCATCTTTTATTATCTGTTTTCATTCAAACACCATACCATGTCTACATTGATCTTCTATGCACCCTGAACAAAATGGTTGAATTTTAAATGAGAAGATTGTTGTCTCCTTAATTGATGAGATATTACATAATCATCAAGCCCCTCATAATCACTTTCATCACTATCACTCCATAAATAACTACTGGAGTCACTTTCATCAAAATATTCAGGAAACTTTATCTTCATCTTTATTATGATCCGTATCACTAGTATAATTTAACTCAACTTCAACTTCCACTTCATAAGTAGGGTCATTTTCTTCATCCTCATCTTCAACTAAAAACTCACTAACAACCTCACATACTTAAGAATTCATCTCTATAACTTGTAGAGGCATAGGAAGAAGAATTAATTAACTTCATAATCTTGGAGGATAAAATCATCTTTTACTTGATTAAATATGTACCTCAGGACACGTTTAAAAGAACTTTAATAAATGTAGAAAATATTGATCATTGTTAAAATCCATTAATTTTTGATTTGGTGTACGATACCTAAACTTTATTTTTTCTTTATCTCCATATCTGAGAGAATCTGCAAAGTTCAATATATCCTATAAGCAAAAATGATCAAGGTCTCTAATGGACATTATATGTTCTTTACCATAGTATAAAACTTGAAAAAATATGCAAAACATTAATAAAAATGTAATATGAATTAAACAAAAGTACAAGTGTTAATTTAAATGAATTTTAAGAATAGATTACCGATCTAGAATTTGAGAGAATTTCTCCGGAGTATAGAATTTTCACCTAAAAAATTCTTCACTTTTTCCTAATAAATCGAATTTCCCTAAAGACATTTTTCAAACATTTTAATCAAAATGTGCTTAATCATAATTATAAAAAGAATATTCATTATCAAAGTTAGTTTATGTGGAGTAAATATTTATTTTCATATATAAGTAAACCAATTAATTTTAATTTCTAGAAAACAAAGAATATTTTACTAATTATTTGAAAATCTTTTTTTGTGTTATTCTATTCAATTGCCCAAACTCTCTCCTAATTATATTATAGGAAACATGATTCAAAAGATTATCTTTATGAAGACTTAATACAATAAAATAAGACCTAATTGAATTCAGACAATTAATAAGACATAAATATTCTATGCTCATCAATAATATGCAATGGTATGCATGTCTGAAATGATTCTAATGATATACAAAAATAAATTACTGTAATATCTATTTTTTTATTGATATTTCAGACGTGAAATGGAAATAAAACCTAAATGATATACAAGAATCTGAAAGAACTTACTATAATATTCATTGGTAATAGTGTTCTTGTTTTTGATTAAAAACTAGGTGAAACAAAAGTCATTTTGTCCATAAGATATGCAAAAATAACTTACAATAATATTTATTATCCATTAATATTAGTATTAGTATTATATGACATGATATGCAAAACATTGAATAAAGTGACAGTAATATAATTGATTGTAATATGAATCAAAAATGATATTTTAAAGAAAAACACATCTACTATTATTTTCTAATCCATAATATGAAAATCATTATCTAAACTTTAGATATATTATTTACTAAAGATGAACAAATTCAAACAAAATAGACGGATCTAAAGTCCGTTTAATAAAATTCTCAAATGGCCAAAACTTTGATAGTTCGAGTATTATATGTCTCAAATCAAATTTTGAGCCACCAATGCTAATTGGCTCTTGTTTTAAATGTTTAGAATTTAGAGAAATTTTGATTTATGTTATATGTTTTGGGTTATATTTAATTTTCTTTTCAATTTTAATTTTTTTTTGTGGAAGTTAATAATCAGGTATGAAAGTGTCCCTAGATCATGAATAATGGATAGGACATTTAAAAATACACGATAAAGTCGTTGTGTTTGAAAAAATCGACGACTCGTCTCTCTTAAAGATTGTTACCATACAAGATTAATGACCTATATTTTATCATGAAAATTTTGTACTTTAATACTTATATTTTCTTAATTGAATTTTCGTACTTATTTAGAATTTAGGGATATAATTTTTTTTATTATTTTTTCAAAAATAATTTAGGGTGTTTGAATTATAGACGACATTAAAATTTTAATTTTAGTTTCATCCAATTAAAATATATTTATAATTCAATTTGTATATTTAAAAAAATACAAATAATTATAATACAATTTTAATTATTATATTTGAACAAACGTAATAAAATTAATTTGAATATAAATTAGTTATATTTTTAAAATACTAAAAAACTTACTCAAAGGTAGCTTAAATAGTAAAAAAATAATTAATAAAAATAAAATCAAATAAATTAAATTTGTTTATCTATTGAAATTAACATAGTCATTTTAATATGTCTAACCAAAATACAAATAAGAATTAACTCCAAATTAACAAATATTTGACTTATTATTTATTTCGAATTAAAATTATTTTGAGCTCAACCTGCTCTATTACTACTGCAACTAAGTACATAGAGACAATAATAAAATACAGTTCTTTAAATTTTTACTGAACGTTATATATTAAATTTAAACATAAAAGTTATATAATTCTATTGCGAAACTTCATCTTAACATATTTTGTAGGGACCAACATATTCTTGTTATTAGAATAGCAACGTTGCTCGAGACGATAATTCTTTACTATCCATATTTTATTTTCATGTTGTGTCCTTGCATGCAAAACATTCTCGTATATTTCCTCCTCTAGTCCAGTTTTTAAACCAATAGAATCAATAAAATATATGCTCTGCATTTGGTAATAATTAATCATTTTTTCTTACAAACCGTGTGACCAAATTTACATATCAAATTGTACATTAAAATAAAATTTTAATTTAAAAACATACATTTTCATATCTAAAATGATGTTCATGTTATCTTTTTCTTCTAAATGTAGATCCACAATTACACATTTTTGTTCGACTCTCTCCTTCCACCACAGCCCATGCTATCGGGATCATGTGATCATTTTCATCTTAACCAATAACATAAAGTACTTTCCCTTTACATGCAGTCTTCAAAAAGTATAAATAAACCTTATTTATTGGTCTACAATCATTTATCTAACCATTTTTACATACCTCAAAATACACATACATTCTCTGAAAGTTTATTTTACCCGTAATTTCAACTTTGATGGTTATAAGAGTAAAAGTACCATTATTCTGTGATTTTAGTCTTCCAAATAGTTTCAGAACTCACTAAAATCTTTCTCGATGTACATTCAACTTCAGCCAAAACTATAGTTTTGGCTTTATTCATCAAAGAAAAACTCAAATCACAATTTAAATTCTCCCTACAAAGTTGTTGATGAGTTTTTATGGAAATGTCTCTTATAGTTATAATTCTATTACGAAATTCATCTCAACCTACTTTGTAGAGACCAACATGTTCTTGATAGCAACGGTGCTCGGGACGATAATTCTTTACTATCCACATTTTTTTCCTGTGTTGTCCTTTCATGAAAAACATTCTAGTTCTATAAGAGTCTAGTTTAATCCATTTTAAACTAACTCTACTATCACATAAATAATTTGTTATAGCATCTTTTATCATATGTTTTCATTCAAACACCATACCATGCCTACAATGAACTTCTATGCACCCTGAAAAAAATGGTTGAATTTTATATGAGAAGATTGTTGTCTCCTTACTTGATGAGATATTACATAATCATCAAATCCCTAATGATCAATTTCGTCACTACCATTCGATAAATAAATATTGGGGTCACTTTCATTAAAATATTCAGAAACTTCATCTTCATCTTTTTCATCATCTATATCACTAGTATAATCTGACTCAACATCAACTTCCTCTTCATAAGTAGGGTCGTCTTCTTCATCCTCATCTTCAACTAGAAACTCACTTTCAACCTCATATTGATCCTTAGGAATGCATTAAATTGGGACATCTTTGATATTTGTCAAAATTTCAATATCTTCTTATGATAGGATCGACTTTATCGATAGAGACGGGGGTCTGGCTAAGGATGAAGGCTTATGAAAAACGGTTTGAAAGAAATCATGTTAGAGATTTAATTCGCTTTCTATTCTACACAAACTTGTGTAAACACTTGAAACGGATTCAAGGCGGAATTGTTTACTTGGGTTTGAAGCACAAGATAAAATATGAAAAGATGACAGAAAAGAAGAACACATCAGTTTGTTTTTGGATGTTAGGAGAAACTCTCATACGTCACCCCTTCTTCCAACCACCGGAAGGATTCACTATAAGATGATTAGAATCAAATACAGTTTACACACACTCTTAGCTCACTATTGAACAGAACACTTTATGTTCAATTACAAGATGATGAATATCACTCAGCTAAAGGTGCTTTGATTCTAGCTCTCTCTCTCGATTCACACACAGTACAATCAGAAAGAAGCTTCACAGTTTGAATTTAGTAAGCAAGATGATTGATCAGTTTCTCTCTCTGCAAAATCAGATTTCTTGTTCGTTGTGTAAGGCAAGGTGCTTCGTCCGTTGTCCTTAGGATTGATTAAATATTGAGCAGGAGACAACGGTCGAAACTTCAAGAATGATACATGCGTGCAATGAAAGTCAAAATCGGTCTAATGACCTTCATTAGATCCAAGTCTTATAAAATATTGTCTCAATACACCTGTATCAAAACTCATAGGTTATTTCATCATCAAAATATCAGTGGTCAAATTATTTCCACACTTAGTCAAAATAATTTGACCCAACAATTTCCCCTTTTTTGATGAAGAAATTGCAGACATGCATATATATATCAAAGCATGCATTCATCATACAAATAAACAAAAAGCATACAAGTAAATCATTCAAAAACATCCAAGTTAATCACATATGAGTGTTTTCAGAAGAAACACACAAAATATTGTTCAATGTAACCAAAATAAGTTTACTCAAAAACATCATGAAAACATTCAAAATAACTTCAAGAAGACATTTAATCACTAGTCTTCTTCTTCTTCTTCCTGGTCATGACTTCTAGAAATGATAGACTTCAACCTAAGAGATCTCTAAGACTATAGTTAGAGGGGAGTTGGAGTCTTCTCTTTTCCTTTTCTTAGACTTGAGCGTTTCCACCCTTTGAATGTAATCTACCACTTTCTTGTACTTCAGGATCTTAGAAGGAAGGGGAAAGATCTTACCGGGTTCGTTCAGGAGAAAACAAAGAAGAGAGCTGAGAGGACCATCAAATTCAAAAATCTTCTTCCGAGCAACAACCATTCTGACAAGATTTCCAAAGAGAAAGCTTGTCCAGTTCATAGGAACACCCCTGGTGATATCCACCATTATCTGAAAAACTTCCGTACAATACTTTTAAGAAGTTTCTTTAGACAAAAGGGAATTAGAAATGATATCGCTTAAGAGAGTATATTCAACCTTCAGGAGGTTTTTCTTTCCATGAATATCTACTATAAGGGAATCGGAAAAGACTTTCATCATCGTAATCATTAGATTAGGAGGAGTGGTTGAGAAATCATCTATACATTCTTTTGGGAGATGGAAAAACGCACCAAAAGATTCTTCTGAAATGTAGACCATCTGGACCATTACAGATCCAGCAATAACACTATCTTGATAGAAGCTAGCGGTTTCGAAGAATTCGTTAACTAGTTGTTCGTGATAGGTTTCATGAGGGGTGAAGAATCTTTTCAACCCATAAGCTTTTAATGATTCGAACATCCTATGCATGCCCGAAGATTGAAGAGTGCATACGGATTGAAAATCCACTTGAATCGATTTTGGTCGAAAAGGCAGCATTATGATTTGATGAACAAGGGTTTGAACGATTCGACTTCTAAAGAGTGGGAGAGAGATTGATTTCAAAGACCTTCTATCTTTTAAAGTGAATGATCCTATCAATATCAGGGTTTTAATCATATAGAAGAAAACTAATGATTGTTCATACCGTCAAGAACTTCAAAAGACAGTTCCCAATAAACACAGCATTTAATGTTAGCATGAAACAGAACGTTTAATACTAAGTGTACAAGCAAAAGTTGTCAGAAATATTAGTCATTCCTTGCATATTGAGAGACACGTGTCTTCAATTCTTTTGAGGAATGACTGATTTATTTTTCGGCGGGAAAGAAGCCTTAAACAGAAATCATTAAAAGACAGTTGTCTTAACAGCCAGAAGATGAAGAGTCTAATTACACCAGTAGTTAGACGTTTTATTTTCCTTTTTACATTTTCAACTTCTTTTTGTAAATCAGTCTATTAGACGTGTACGTCTAATTATGCTATAACATCATGTGAGACACGTGTGTCTTTTTAGACGTGCGCATCCTCTTGCTCATGACGTAAAAACGTCTAATGTCTATGAGACATGTCCGTCTAATAGAAGCATCCATCTATCCAAGCAGGTTAAAATAACCAAGACAATGATTTCATGTAAAGGTGAAACGACTAAGGTAGATAAGAGTCTAAGTAGCTGTGTTTCTTAAAACTCTGAATCCTTAGGACAAATTAAGACCTCCGTCTTTAATATCTGTTCAGTTGCATTTTGAACAATAAGTTCCCCCTCAATTTATGCACGTAATTTCGTCAATCAAAATCAACAAGACCTAGCATGTTTCTAAAGTGAGAAAACTTAGCTTCCGGTAGAGGTTTCGTGAAAATGTCCGCAGTTTGTTGATAGTAAGAACATGTTCAAGACGAATTTGCTTCTGATTGACGTGTTCTAGGATGAAATGATGCCTGATTTCATTATGATTTGTCCGAGAATGCAGAACTGGGTTGTAGGAGATTGCAATAGCACTTGTGTTGTTGTAAAAAATTAGAGATTCACCAGCCTCAATTCCATAGTCTCTGAGCTGTTGTTGAATCCATAAAACTTAAGAGCAACAACTACCAGTTGCAAGATACTCTACTTCTGATGTAGACGTGGCGACCTATGTCTGCTTCTTGCTGAACCAAGTGATTGGACGATCTCCAAGGAACTGGCAAGTTCCACTTGTGCTTTTTCTATCAATTTTGCATCCTGCATAATCTGCATCTGAGAAACTAATTAAATTGAAACTGGGATCCTTCGGATACCACAGTCCCACATTTTGAGTTCCCTTTAAGTATTTAAGAATACGTTTAGCAGCAGTAAAATGAGAGAGTTTAGGATCAGCCTGAAATCTGCCACAAACACCAACAGCAAATTGAATGTCTGGCCTACTAGCAGTTACATATAGCAAAGAACCGATGAGTCCTCTATATGCTGTTACATCGACACTTTGGCCACCTTCATCTTTATCCAATTTAATTGAAGAAATCATTGGAGTAGCTGTTGCAGAACAGTTCTCCAAACCAAACTTCTTTAACAATTTTTTGGTGTATTTGGCCTGGTTGATGAGAGTTCCGTTTTCTAGCTGACGGATCTGAAGCCCAAAGAAGAATGTAAGTTCTCCCATCATGCTCATTTCAAACCTATCCTGCATCAGCTTGGCAAATTTCTCACACAGTTTGGGGTTAGATGACCCAAAAATAATGTCATCAACATATATCTGAACAAGTAATATGTGAGAATCTTTAGAAAATCTAAACAATGTTTTATCCACTGTTCCAACAACAAAATCATGATCAAACAAGAAATTGGTTAAAGTGTCATACCAAGCTCTAGGAGCTTGTTTTAGACCATACAATACTTTGTTAAGCCTATAAACATGATCTGGCAAAACATGATCTACTAAACTAGGGGATTGTTAAACATATACTTCTTCACTTAATTTTCCATTTAGGAATGCACTTTTTACATACATTTTAAAGACTTTAAAATTCTTAAATGATGCATATGCTAGGAAGATTCTGATTGCCTCTAGTCTTGCAACCGGTGCAAAAGACTCATCAAAATCAATACCTTCCTCTTGTCTGTATCCTTGAGCAACTAAACGAGCTTTGTTTCTAATGACTAAGCCATCTTCACTAAGCTTGTTTCTAAATACCCATCTTGTTCCTATGACTGACTTGTTAGTTGGTCTAGGAGTAAGATACCACACTTTATTTCTATCAAATTGGTTTAGCTCCTCTTGTATAGCATTGATCCAATTTGGATCAACTTTAGCTTCACCAATCTTCTTAGGTTCAATTTGAGAAATAAATGCAGAATTGGCCATTTCATCCATCAGTTGACGTCTTGTCCTTCGAGGAGAAAAAGGATTCCGATTATCAGTTCTGGTGGATGATTTATGTTCCATCTGAAGTTGGAACCAAGGGGATTGGTCATCTGAACCGGTGACACCGCGACATCCAAACTCTCAACTTCTTGTTGAACAGGAGTTTGCACATCTGGTTGAGCTTCAACCGGATCAGCCATAGGATCAGATAGAGCCATCCGTTTGTCCAAGGTTTCTTCTTCTTCTTCACTTACAGACGCAAGACTAGCCGCTTGCAGTCTGTCAGCAAGATCAATGGGTTCATTGGATTTGCTCTCAACAGGCTCATCAAACACTACATGAAGGGATTCCTCAACAGTCTGTGTTCTTTTGTTGTATACTCTGTAAACCTTGCTTACTAATGAGTATCCCAACATGAATCCCACATCTACTTTAGCATCAAAAGCAGTCAAATAAATCTTTTCATTGTTATGAATAAAAAATTTACACCCAAATATCTTAAAGTAAGAAACTGTGGGAATTCTCCTAAAATACAGTTCATAGGGAGTTTTATCAAAACGTTTTTTTAATTATTAACCGATTTTGTGTGTAGAAAGCAGTACTAATGGCTTCCGCCCAGAACCTCTGAGGAACATCTAATTCAGAAAGCATAGATCTCGTTGCTTCCTTCAGAGTTGTCACTCTTCTCTCAGCAATGCCGTTTTGTTGTGGTGTTATAGCACTAGACAACTCGTGCCTAATTCTAGTCTCTTGAGATAAGATGATAGGTATCTGTTAGTGAATTCAGTTCCCTGATCACTTTTGATGCATGTGATATTTAAAGATTTCTGATTCTGAATCCCTTTAAATATCCTAATCAAGTTTTCAGCAGTTTTATCTTTTGATGGTAAGAATGCAACCCATGTAAAACGTGAAAAGTCATCGATAACAATTAAGGCAAATCTCATTCCTCATATACTCTTTACAGGAATTGGACTAAAAAGATCCATATGTAAAAGTTCTAGGATACGACTAGATTGTGATTTCCCTTTGCTTTTGAACGATGATCTGCCCTGTTTGCCTAACTGGCAAGCAGTGCATATTTTGTTCTTTGAAAACTGAAGTTTGGGTAAACCAATAACTAAATTGTTTGAGTAAATGTTGTTGATGGTTTTAAAATTCAAATGGTTCAAACGTTTATGCCATAACCATTTCTGGTCATTCTTGGCAATCATGCACATAGGGTCAAATGTCTCTTTTTGCCAATTCATTTTATATGAGTTTCCTACTCTACTTCCAGTTAATGAAATGTTTCCATATTGGTCTTTAACTAAACATGCATGAGTTTGAACGTCTACTGATAAACCATTATCACATAATTGACTAATGCTGATTAAATTATAACACAAATTATCAACCAGCAGCACATAATTAATAGTTAGGTTAACATGGATAATCTTACCTTTACCCATGGTCTTACCCTTCTTGTTGTCACCAAATGTGATGTTAAGTCCAGAGCAATCTGATATATCAGTGATAAGCTGTCTGTTTCCTGTCATATGCCAGGAACATCCGCTATCAAGATACCATACAGATTCCTCCAGTCCTTCATTTATTTGTACCTGCATAAATAGATATTTACAATCTTTTGGTACCCACATTCAATTGGGTCCTCGGTCAATCAGTTCCTTAGGAATCCATATTTGAGTTATTCTGATGGACTTCCCATTTTGTGTTGTGATTAATGCGTATGTTTCTGACTTAGCAGACGACTTTTTGCTAGCCACTGATCCTTTAATTTTTTAAGAAGGTTTTATTTGAAAGCTTCTTAACTCAGAGTCAAATTTTCAATTACTAGACTTATTAGTCTTTTCTAGCTTATTCTTAAGTCAGCTAACAGTCGGTGGAACATAAACTATTTCATTTTTTAAAGCAACTTCTTCATGAATAGGATCAGATTCAATGTCAGTCATACTCCCTTTGACAAAACTTATTGGTTTAAGTTTGTCATTTGGTTTTGACTTTTTGCATGACAGATTAGGGTCATTGCTATCAAATCCCAAACCGGATCTAGATCTAGCAGGTTTCAACATGCTAATCTGATATTTGACAGCATCTCCAGATCTTGTCCATGCACTGACAATATAGTTTAATCTCTTGTTTTCAGATGAAAGAGTTTGGACCTGTTCTTTGAGCATCTAATTCTCAGATGAGATCTCTGTTGAGTTTTCATAAAAAACGTATGGTTCAGATTCTTGGTTTAGAGAAAGAACAGTTGATTCATATTTAACTTTCATTTCATAAAAAGAGTCAGCTAACTTCTTGTACTCAATGACCATTTCATTGAGTGCATTAGTTAACTCCTCGTTTGTAAATTCTGGTGCAGAGATATAATTTACCTTAGATTGGTCATCTGCCATCAGACATGTTACAACTTCATTCTCTTTTTCGGTAGGAGGCTCCTCCGAATTACTGTCAGCCCATCTGAACTTGTTCTGACTACAAATGAATGCTTTCTGGTTCTTCTTTGCTTGAGAATTCACACCATGGATCTGGTTGAGCTTATCCCATATCTCTTTTGCAGTGGAACAAGACTTAATCTCACACAACATATTCATGTTGAGTGACTGGAACAGAATGTTCTTAGCAGCATTATCCAGGTTGTTGGTCATCTTATCTTCAGTGGTCCACTCACTTCTTGGCTTTGAAATCTTTATGGGGCCATCGGTGATGACACTCCACATTCATAGTCAATAGCAGCCAAGTGAGCTTGCATTCTTATCATCCACAAATCGTAGTTGTCCATTGACAGAAGAGGAATTTCATTGATGCAAGACATGCTTTAGGTTCTTGATGCTTGAGAATAGAAACAAGGCTTTGATACCAATTGATAGGATCGACTTTATCGATAGAGACGGGGGTCTGGCTAAGGATGAAGGCTTATGAAAAACGGTTTGAAAGAAATCCTGTTAGGAATTTAATTCGCTTTCTATTCTATGCAAACTTGTGTAAACACTTGAAACGGATTGAAGGCGGAATTGTTTACTTGGGTTTAAGGCACAAGATGAAATATGAAAAGATGACAGAAAAGAAGAACACGGCAGTTTGTTTATGGATGTTCGGAGAAACTCTCCTACGTAACCCCTTCTTCCAACCACTAGAAGGATTCACTATAAGATGATTAGAATCAAATACAGTTTACACACACTCTTAGCTCACTATTGAACAAAGCACTTTTTGTTCAATTACAAGATGAAGAATATCACTCAGCTAAAGGTGCTTTGATTCTAGCTCTCTCTCTCGATTCACACACAGTACAATCAGAAAGAAGCTTCATAGTTTGAATTCAGTAAGCAAGATGATTGAGTAGTTTCTCTCTCTGCAAAATCAGATTGCTTGTTCGTTGTGTAAGGCAAGGTGCTTCGTCCGTTGTCCTTAGGATTGATTAAATACTAAGCAGGAGCCAACGGTCGAAACTTCAAGAATGATACATGGTACTCTTTCATTGAAAGACTCCATTGTACACAGCAGGCTCTGAGCACAAAGATCGTGGCCGTACAGAACTGGTAGTGCGCCGAATATTCCATCAGAAATGTACCTGCAAAACAAGTAATTTGAGGAAAATTCTCTTACGTGGCATTCCTTGATTGGATGCGTATAGCTGTTGTACTAATCTTCACTAGAAAGTGGAGCAGAAGTAGGGTACATCTATAGCACGTGGGTAGGAGAAATGCTAGATTCAAGCATACTACTTAAACTGAGCATTAGACGTATTTCAGTTAGACGGATTGTGAAAATCAGTCTAATGAAATAGGTCATCTCCTTCTAATAGAAAAACGTCTATTAGACCGCCTGCTCTAATAGAATTAGACTCGCGTCTAATTATAATAACCATTAGACGGTACGTCTAACTCTACTGAGTTAGACTGCACGTCTAATTCCGGTTCTACCTCAGACTTGTCTGAAGGAGTTAGACCCGCGTCTAACTTTCATTAATTAGACCACACGTCTAATTATTCAATAACCATTAGACTGGCACGTCTAACTCCACTGAGTTAGACTGCACGTCTAATTCCGGTTCTACCTCAGACTTGTCTGAAGGAGTTAGACTCACGTCTAACTTTCATTAATTAGACCACATGTCTAATTCCGCATCAATTAGACTGCCCGTCTAATTACAAATATATTAGACTACACGTCTAACTCCGATGAGTTAGACTGTACGTCTAATTCCGAATATCAATTAGACTTCCTGTCTAATTACAAATATATTAGACTTACGTCTAGTTCCGTGTATTCATTAGACCATCCGTCTAATTATTTACATATATTAGACTGCCCGTCTAACTCCGATAAGTTAGACTGTACGTCTAATTCTATTAGACTTACGTCTAATTACGTGTATTAATTAGACCATCCGTCTAATTCTTTACACGTCTATTAGACTACACGTCTAACTCCGATGAGTTAGACTGTACGTCTAATTCTATTAGACTTATGTCTAATTCCGTGCAATGAATTCAAAATCGGTCCAATGACCTTCATTAGATCCAAGACTTATAACATATTGTCTCAATACACTTGTATCAAAACTCATAGGTTATTTCATCATCAAAATATCAGTGGTCAAATTATTTCGACACTTAGTCAAAATAATTTGACCCAACATCTTAAAAATTTATTCTTCATCATTTTCAACATCCACATTTTTAATATGCATCTTTATAACTTTAAGATGCATAGGAAGAAGACATGATTGAATTTCATAATCTTGGAGTACAGAATCATCTTTTACTTTAAGATAAATATAAACCTCAATGTAGATCTCAAAGAACTTTAATAAATGTAACAAATGTTGATCATTGTTAAAATTTAATAATTGGTGATTTGATGGATGATATTAAAAATCCATTAATTGTTGATTTGGTGGACAATAACAAAATCGATTAAGGTCTTTAATGGGCATGATATGTTCTTTACCATAATGTACAACTTGAAGAAATCTGTAAAATATTAATAAAAATGTAATATTAAGCTAACAAAAGTTACAAGTGTTAATGAAAATGAATTTTAAGAATATACTACTAATATTAAATTTGAGAGAGTTTCTCCGCAGTAATGATTGTATTCTTACAATGACGACTTTTAGAACTTTAACCTAAAAAATTCTTCATTTTTCCTAATATGTCGTATTTCCCTTAATAAGCTTTTCAAATATTTTATTCAAAATGTGCATAATAATACTATTAAAAAAAAATTCATAATCAAAGTTAGTTTTATGTGGAGCATTATCATACATAAGTAAAAGTTTTAATTCAAAATTCTAGAAAACAGAAGAATATTTTAGTGAATATTTGAAAATCTTTTTCATGTGTTATTCTATTTAAATGTCCAAACTCTCTCCTATTTGCATTGTGATTACTTAAAACATAATGCAAAAGATTATCTTAATGAACAATTCAGACAATAAAATAAGACCAAATCTAAGTCAGGCAATAAATAAGACATGATTCATCTATACTCATCAATAATATGCAATGATATGCATGTCTGAAATGATTCAAATGATATATAAAAATAACTTACCATAATATCCTCTATCAATGATCCATTTATATTACATACATTAAATGGAAACAAAACCTAAATGATATACAAGAATCTGAAAGAACTAGTGTTTTGTTCTAGATGAAAAACTAGGTAAAACAAAAGTCATTATGACCATAAGATATGTAAAAATAACATAATACTTAAATTTTTTTAATTGAATTTTCATACTTATTTATAATTTATGGATCTAATTTTTTTATTATTTTTTCGAAAATCTATAAGGATGTGTTGTGTTTGAATTATAGAAGACATTATAATTTTAATTTTATCCTAATTAAAATTTATTTATGATTTAATTTACATATTTAAAAAAATTATAAAAACCTATAATTCAATTTTAAATCTTATATTTGAACAAACATAATAAAATAAATTTGAATATATATTAATTATATTTTAAAATACGCTAAAACTTACTAAAAGGTAGATTAAATAGTAAAAAATAAAATAAAATATTTTGTTTAGAAAAATTAAATATTGAAAGTACAATAAAATAAAATTATATTTGTTTATCTATTGAAATTAACATAGTATTTTTAATATGTCTAACCAAAATATAATAAGAATTAACTGGTAAATATTTGACTTATTCTTTTACTTCAAATTAAAATTATTTTTAGCCCAATCTGATCTATTACTACTATAACTACTTATTCTTTTAGTTGGATTTAAAATTATGTGCTATAAATACTTGTTCTTTTACTTCGAATTAAATTTTTTTTTAGCCGAACTTGATATATTATTGTTGTAATTATGTACATGGAGGTAATAATGAGATATAGTTATATTAATTATTACTAAACATTATATAATAAATTTAAAAGAAAAACATATAAAAAAACATATATGAATTTAATAAAAACATGCTTGAAAAGTGGTTATGTTGGTCTAAAAATAAGCACGACGTGCCTGATTATAAATGTGTCAATAACTAATTATATGGTTGTAGGTGATATTGTGTCTTATTAAATTAATAATTATAAAATATTACTTTGATGCATATAAAAATATTTTAAATTTCGGATTATAAACAAAATTTATTTTAAAATTTGGTATAAAATTAATATTACTTATTTTTAATTTACATATTGTTCTCATATATATAATCGATTATTAGATGAATATGTCAAGGTTATTAAACATGTCTGCATCATCTCTTTCTCTTCTGGTGTCGGGGTTATTAAACATATCGGCAACATCTCTTCTTATTATGGGTATGACTTTCTTTTTATATAAATCATTTTGATTAAATTTAATATGTTGATGTATATGTATCATTCTTCTTCTTAACATATAATGAAATTAAATTATCTTTTCAATATAAAAAATTAGAATAAATGTAAATTATCTTAAAAAAACTAAAATAATTTTTGTTGTGATTTTAAACAGATAAGTTTGAAATTTTGGTTTAAATGTTAGAAAAATTATTGTAAGAAATAACTATCAAGGATAATAAAAAAATGTAAAAAAATAACTTCACAATTAACTATTTACAACTTTAATTAGTCACTAATATTTATGAAAACAAATTTTTTTATAAGAATATAATTATTTTAGTACTATATTTAATGTCATTAATTAAGAATAAACCGAATACATAATTAATATTTTTTTAACTTAAATCATCAAATTACTATCTTTATTAACGATTCATTATACATTATCATGAGTTCTCTATTCGAATTCAGTGTTATGTTATAATTTATTAAATTTAAAAAAAAACAACAACAAAATTATCCACTATTTTAAGTGAACACGCAACTTTTATTGCCACATATTTATATTTTTCTTAATTTGGACAAAAATATTATTTGACTTTATTTTATAATATAATGTAATTTATTTATATAATACAAATTTATATAATTATTAAAGTAAGATTAATATTTATAATCACATAAATTTTATTTAATATATATATATATATATATTGTGTGGTTTGAGTAGAGTCGGCCATGACTTTTGGGCTTCCCCAACCCCGGTAGAGAAAATGTTGATATTAATTTTTGTTGCCCTAAATTTAGTTAAAAAATTTGTTAAGATTATGTTTTTGGTGAGATTCAAACATATAATAACCAAGTAAATTTCAAAGGTCTTATGTCTAACAACTAAACTACAAGACTTTATGTTTAAAATTACAACAAATTTAATAAAATATCTTACTATTTTTAATAAATGGGCTGCCTTGGGAGTGAGCTGCCCTAGCCCCAGGGCTTGTCGGGCTTACACCAGGGCCAACCCTGTGTTTGAATACGATTCTAATTTATTCATAATATTTATTTTTATGATAAATCATTTATTATGATTCTTTCTATGTTACACTACTATAATTATAATTAGATAATCAGAATTTAATTATAAATATAAAATATATACTTATATAGTAAAAAAAATATTTTATTTTTTTTAAATATAAACTAAATAAAATAAAATAAAATATTTAAGTGTTGTATTAAGTTTTTTTTGAGAAAAGTGTTGTATTAAGTTATAATATGTTATATTTTTAAATTGCATTCTTGATATAATTTGTCTAATGTCAGAGACACCATCATTGTTTGTCTGTCTTGTGTGTTATAAAATATAATATGTTTTTTATATAATCATTATTTTTTATATTTTCAATTCACTCTTTTGTAATATTGTAGTCACCTAATTTTACGTCCTATTTATAATTAAAATTTGGACTTATTAAATAAAAATAGTATAAATCAAATAATGTAAAAATAAATATTTATTTTATAATTTATTGTGTTTAGATGTGGCCTAAGACTTCAGCCATGAATAATCCGTGCTTCCCTTTTTGCTAATATTTGATTCTCGTTTTACATAGCTGAAAAGTTTTTTTGAGACACGATTTGAGTATAAAAATAGGAGGAGAAGAATATAACAGATTTGTTAGAGGCCCTCTCTCCTCCACCGTTAGCCATACGCTTTAAATTCACTTATGGCCCCGCACTTGAAGCACGGGACAAAGCATGACATATTAGTGGGCTCTTCTCTTTTTTGGACATCACACTTATAAAAATGATAAAGAGTGAGCAACAATATTTTTTAAAAAATGATAAAGAGTGAGCAACAATATTTTTTTCAGATCGATTTTCATTTGTTTCACTAGTGATACGATGTTGAAGTTAGATACTAGTTGTTAGGATCTAGATCGCCGATAGTGGACCAGGGTCCGGCTAAAGGATACTCTCTGACAACACTCAACGGTTGGCGCAAATCCGGTTAAGAATTAACACTTGTTTCAATACTGCACAAGCTGTCACAAACCCTTGAACCGAGTTCAAGTGCAGAAGTGGTTTGTTTCAGATTGAAGCAACACACACACAAGATGAATAGAGATGGAATTTGGAGAATATCGGTTTGTAGATTAGTAAGGCGATTAGAATGGTATGAGTCGGTTAGGATATAGAACCGGCAAGAAATAAAGTACGAGACAGGTTTTTATGAATGTTCGGAGATAAAACTCATACGTCACCCCTTCTTCTCAAACAACGAGAAGGATATTAACTAACGAATACTCAAACACAATACACGATCGAGTCTTATTTACTGATCTTAATCACTCGTACAATTCTCACAGGAATTGTAATACACTTTACAAGCACACACTTAAGCTTTGAATCTTTTAGAGAGATAAGGGCTTTTGATCACTTTGTCTACGTATGTTCTATATGTCTTTCAATTATTGTCTCTATTTTTGCTTCTTCAGCTTCTCTTTTTATAGGTGAAATGTGCCAACGGTCACATTTCTTCAACGGATATCTTCAGGGTAATCCTTGAATCTGATTGGTTGAGCAGAAGATCATCATAGCATTAAATGCGGTTTAGGCTTCCAAGACATGGAGCAGACCGACTTGATTTGTCTTTGCTTAATTATAGCATCTGTTGGTTGGATAGTTGCCTGTACCTGGGAGGTTTCTCCTTTGACTTATACCAAAGTGGTAACTTTTTCTTCAGGCGATCTTCTGCAACCTGCAACATATCATCAGACTTGTATGAATATGGCAATGTTACAGTCTGATCCTTTGATGTCATCTTCTGCATATACCCAAAGTGTTTATTTGCACCAATTTGTATATTGTTCTCAATTTGACATCCTTGACTTCTTTCTTTAAATAGTCTTCTCGTTGGATTTATTCTTTCGATTTGGATTGAATAATTCATTTCAATTGATCATGTTAACAGGTTTTCAGTTGAACCGGATAGCTTCAGGTTTTGGATTTGTCTTTGCTTCTTCTAGCCTCTTTTCCTGACCGGTTGAAGTTCTTGATCGTTCCTGCACAATAAGTTTTTTTTGTTAAGTTCTTATTAACCGGTCAATTTTATCTAACAATTTCTCCCTTTTTGATTATTTTATTTAAAATATTCAAAACCATGCGTCCGGTGATCGTTTAAAGAGTTTGTTGTTTTGAAAAATATTTTGGAAAAGACTTTGAAAAATTTTAAAAAAATTTTAGAGAAGTTTTATCTTTAGAAAAAAAAATTAAAAAAAATTATATCTATCAATTTCTCCCTTTTTGATTATTTTATTTAAAATATTCAAAACTATGCGAGAAGTAAGAAATAGACCGGTTGTCCAAAAATAATTATATATATAGAAAATATTATAAGGTAAACATAAAATAAAGTAAAGTAGACATAAAATAAGTAAGTGGAAGTTTATTCCCTCTTCTAATCGTCCTTCTTTTTCATAAGTTCCCGGATGTACTTAGACATGACCCTCTTTCCCGGATTGCATGGATCATAACCCGGTCTGGAGGAAGATGCTGGTATGCTTGAGTATCCGGTTACTGATGAAGACCGTGTTGGTTGATTAGTAGGTACTTGAAAGATCGGAGTTCGGTGAGGAATGGGACTTGGAGGAATTGTTCGTAGTAGAACAGGATTGATCGGAGGAATCCGTGTTCTTTTCTACAGCGATTGAACAATCTCATCAATTTCATCAGAATTCGATTGTTCCAAGTTGACTGATCGAACACCGGTTGGTCCAGCACAGTTGTCCATCAATGTTTGAACCTTTGTTGCCTTTTCGGCCTGTTTTCTCTTCTTCGTTTAGGCTCGAGTTGTATGGATAGATGGAGTAGAGGATGTATTTTGTGCCGTCAATTCTGGATTGGCATTCTCTCCTTCATTAACCTGTCGGGCCAGATTTGCATCCGCCTGTTCCCTTTCCTTTATGACTCGCAGTCGTTTGTTCTCTTTCTCTTGAATCTTTAAGGCTGCCATCTCATTCTCTTTGATTTGTGCATCGTCGACTGCCATCTTAGCCGCGATCAATTCCTCAAGTTGTGCCGAAACCGCTTGCAATGAAGATTCGGTTTGAGCATGTCCCTCTTCAAGGGTCGCAATCTTTTGATCTATTGAACTAATCCGCTGGTTCGTAGACTCAATCAACCGGTGAGTTGTTTCTGTTCGTTCCTCCATCTTGGCATGCCACGGTGCGATAGTGTCGCGGAAGAGTTCTTTAAGATATGCCTTGTTCATTTCTTTAGAAATAGCGAACTCCATTGGTTGATCGTTGCGTGGTGGTTCATTCTGACTAGATAGCTGATCATCCATCCCAGTGTCTATATTTTGTTGGTCAGAAGACTTACTCGAAGAAGTCTTGGTCGGAGATTTTGGTTGAGAAGCGTTGTCGACCTTCCTTGAAGGTTGACCGGCTTCAAACTGTGACATTTCTTCATCATTAAAATTGGACCGTGAAAATTGGGGGGTGTCATTTTCTTGACCGGTTTCTGATTCCAGCCGTGTCATTATGTCATTCAATTCTTGAGCTGATTTCTTTAGTGCCTCCAGCACCATCTGATCAATTACGGTCATCTCATGGCATTGTTGTTGTATGCCACAGATGGAGTCGGTGACCTCGTTCAGCCTGGCGTGTGTCTCTACCAGCATTCCCCTCTTAAGAGCAACCACCAGCGTTTCCCATTTCAGATGGGCGGGACATTCTGGAAACATATCGGTGAATCCGATTTCCGTTCGTATAGTAGCCCATTCGTAAAAAAATATTACTTCGTTTGTGTGCCTTCTCATTGAGCTGTTTTATGACTTCGAACACAACTGTATCCCCCATAGCTTTAATTAAATCTGCTTCAGTTTCAGTTCCTTCAGTGATTTCCGGTTGATTAACCGGGCCGACTCCTTCATCGATATCCACATGATCGATTACTTTCTCTTTCTCTTTTTTTCTTGCCCTATCTGCATTGTCTAACCGATCCCTCTCGGTTTCGTTATCAAGAGAGTTAGAAGAAGCATTAACCTGATGTGCTGAGTCGTCCTTAGAACGACTAGAAATTCTAGTCGGGGATACAGTGGGATTTGGAACATCGTCCTCAACATTCACTGAGTCGGATTCATGAGGAGTGGATTTTGTCTTTTCGCTCCTGGTTTTCTCTATCACCGGAGCCTTCTTTTTCTTCGGCTGAGTTTTCTTAGGTTGAGCCTTCGACTGTTTAACCGTTGAGACCTTTGTCTTGCTGCTCTCGTAAAGTGTACTGACTTTACTATTTTAGAACTTGGAAGGATTATACTTGGACCGGTCTTGATGTTAAGATGTAGTAACAACTTGCCAAGCCCCGAGATCGGTTTGAATTGGGATCCACCATTTCACAGAGGTTGGAGAAGATTACCTCGGCGTAGTTAATTTGTTCTCCTTTGACTATGCTGGCCATTATTTCAATTTTTGAACCGGTGAGGCTGTTAAAGTTTCCTCCCCTTGCCTGGATTGACTTTGATATAATATCGAAGAGTGGCCTGTATTCAGGTTTTAGGACGCCTTTCTTACCGGATTTTGCCATCGGTTCACTGGTGTATAAGATGTTGCAGTAAACCGCCAGGGTCTCATCTTCATCCCCATCTTCGGTAAAAACACGACCCTCCGTTGGTAGCTGAAAGACTTCAGCGAGCAATTCCTTTGTGAGATCAAAGGTTTGTCCACCGACCGACGTGGAAATGACTTCGTTATTTAGTTTTACGTTTGTGAAGAACTCCGTCACCGCATCCTGATATATGACAAACGGACCGTTCAAAAAATTCTCCAGACCCGAGGCCGTTATTAACTCCATTATGTGTCAAGCTTCGTCCGAGCCATGGTTTCGAACATCTTCAAAATCAACATGCACGATGTGGACAAAGAGAGCAGAATCCAGATCCATTTTAGTTTTAGTGATTTGAGAACTTTTGATTTCAGAGTTGTTTGTAGGAGAGAGGGAGAAGATAGATTGCATACATTAATTTTGTGAATTATGTGAGATATTTATAGACCGTGTGGGACGCGTCTCAGAATGAGAACCGACGCATCGAGTGATGTAAATTGTCAAATCAAAGAAAAGGCGCCAAACTTTCCCTCCAAAACTGTTGGCGGCAACTTTGAGCGGTAGAATTTTGATGATAGGCGATGATTTAAGCGGCAAAGATTTTTGATTATGAGAATAAAATACACTGACATATTGGAAATAGAACCGATGTAATATCGGTTAGAAAAACATGAGCGGTTAAATAAGGTAACCGTTCTAGAAGGAACCTAGTAATAAAACCTATTAACAATCCTAGTCATCTTGTCTTCCACCGATTCCTTGGTGAACATTCGTCGGATTCACCGGTGATCCTTGTCCAAGATTTGGGGCGATTGAACGAATGATTCGGCTCAGCTGAGGAGCGTAGCCGAGCTTTCTCTTAGTCAAAGATAACCGAGGCCCGGTTGATGGGAGTTGGAATTACGATGTAGGTCATCATATCGAAAGCCTTTTTGGTATAGTTCTGATTTGGAGTTTGACACAGAATGGATCGTTTGACGATCTCATGAAGAATTTGGATGTGAGAAGCAAGGTTGGCTTTGAGGCCGTTAATCTGAACCGGTGTTGCAGATATGGATAACAAGTCAGAATATTCATCATGCGTCCCGTTCACCCGAGATGGGAAGTCCGAAAATCCCTCAGTCGGGAGGTTCAACATTTCAGCGATTATGTCCTCAGAGATTTGAATGAGAACGTTATCGTTTATGATGGAGACGATAAGATCGTCAAGTATGGAAGCATTGGAGAAGAACTCCAATACCTCAGGAAGAAGAATGGATTCGAATTCTTCCAGAAATTCGCGAAGACCGGTGTCGATGAATGATTCGAAGAGGATCTCCTTTGTTTCAATATCATCAGATGAGAGCACGGAATCGAAGTTGACACACAATTAGTTTCGAAGTGTTGGGTGAGACATTTTTCCGAATGTGTTTTAGAGAGATGTAGGTTGTGTTCTTTGAAAACTTGCGAAATATGTTGTGTTCTTTGAAATAGAGTGCGAGGGTTCTTAAATAGGGTGTAAATGAGGTAAGGACATTAATTATAAGATTTTTGTCATTTATGAGATGTCTTTAAATATGAGGAATATTTATGTTTTCAAAGAAAATGTCTTGGTAGTTTTTGACTGGTCCGAGGTAAAGAATCTAGATGGAAACTAACTGAGAATTTAATGTTTTGTAGTTTCCCATGCAACTAGAATGTAATAGGCTGAGTCGTTAAAATAAGTAGATAATATTAAACCGAGATTGAGACATTGGTACAAAAGATTGACATAATTAATTATACAACCGGTTCATTCAACAAAATGACCGGTTGTCGGATAAAGTGGTTCCTTAACGACCGGAGGAGGAGTTGCCTCTCTGCTTCTTCTTCCAAGCTTTCTCGAAGCGGTCGAAGAATGAGTCGGCCGAATCTCCTGACATGATTTGAAATGGGCTTAATCCCACGCCCGGACAGAGAGTAACACTGAGATCGAAAAAGAGAGTGCTTATCTAGGGAATATAGTCGGTGTGACGAGTGGAGATCATCCAAATGAGGTTGTCAAAGAGCAACCTTGACCAGTTAACCGGAATCTCGTTTGTGATGGCGGTCATGATGTCAAAAGATTTGGTACAGAAGACATTGGTAACATCCTTTCCAAGGATGGACTTACCAACAATGTCGTTGAGCAACTGATATTCAGCCATTAACGAGGATCTTGCCCCGTGATCATCAACAGGAAGAGGAGAGCGAGAAAAGTGTTGAAACATTGCAGCCTTTTGTTCAACCGAGGGGGAGAGGTCGGTAAAACCTTCTCTTGGTAGGTCATAGCACCGAGCAAAGTCTTTCTCGGTGAACTCAAAAACCGTACCTCTCACCTTGGACTAGATGAGAGTATCATAGAAGGGAGTACCGTGGAAGATTCTTGCGTTTTGGAAGAATTCCATAACGGTATCAGGAAAGATGATGTGTCGATCATCAAGGAAATTTCGTAGGCCGGAACTTTCAATCGATTTGATCATCTTGTAGATTTCAAAGTGGTTTGTTCCTAGAACGGAGTCAAACTCAATTTGAAGGATGTTTTGAAAGAAGTTTGAGACATTTTTGATCTTGTGGGATGAGAGAGAGTTCTTAAGAAATGTAGAATAGTTTTGGAGTGTGATTATTTGTTGATATTTATCTAACTTATATATTAGGCAGTTGATGGTATTATCTAGTGGGTGATGCATGATGTATGTTATCAAAACGTCGGATAAGAAATCTTACAAAGATTGAGTGTGATAATAACCTAAGGATGTAAGTCATTAGCCTAGACGGTGAGAGATATCATATCTTCACGTCTTTTGAGGTATGACTACTTTGTTTTGAAAAAGAATATTTTCAGAATAGATACGTCCAAACACAATCAGTTATTCCCTTTTGTTGGAAAGCCAAATATTCCAAAGCAAAGTATATCCAAACCGGATGGTTTTCAGTTATTAGTCCCGATGCAGTTATTTGGTTAAGTACTAAATAACTGGTCGGTTAACTACAACTGATAGGCAATGCGGTTTTTCAATAGGTACAATGGTAATTTCATTTTCTGACATTTTAGGAAGAACTACTGGTTTTGTCTGTTTGAACCGATTTTCCCTTTAAAGGTATAACATTTCGATTTTCCCTTTAAGAAATGAGTTGATTCATATCGGTAAGACTAAGAATATTTCTGAAGAAAGAAAAATTAGCTTCCTGTAGAGGTTTTGTGAAAATGTCGGCTACTTGTTGGTCGGTTGATACATATTCTAACATGATGTGCTTCTCTTGGACATGTTCCCGGATGAAATGATGCCATATATCGGTATGCTTAGTTCTTGAATGTAGAACCGGATTCTATGTGATTGCTATGGCACTTGTGTTGTCACAAAATATTGGAGACTCATGGGCGGTGACACCAAAATCACTCAGTTGTTGTTGGATCCATAGAAGTTGAGCACAACAACTTCCGGCTGCCAGGTATTCAGCTTTTGCGGTTGACGTGGCAACCGACGTTTTCTTCTTACTGTACAATGAAACAAGTCGATCTCCTAAAAATTGAATGTTCCACTGGTACTTTTTCTATCAACTATACATCCTGCATAATCTGCATCAGAGTAGCTTGTTAGATTAAAACTGGAGTCCTTTGGATACCAAAGTCCGACTTCCGGGGTTCCCTTTAGATATTTAAGAATTCGTTTGGCGGTTGTGTAGTGAGATTGTTTGGGATTAGCCTGGAATCTTTTACAAACTCCGACCGCAAATAATATGTCCGGTCGACTTGCTGTCAGGTAGAGAAGTAAACCGATAATTCCACGATAGACTGTCAGGTCGACTCCTTAACCGTCATCATCTTTATCCAGCTTGATTGATGAACTCATTGGAATGGATGCAGGGGAACATGTTTCCATCCCAAATTTCTTTAATAATTCTTTTGTGTATTTAAACTAATTAATAAATATTCCTCCTTCGATTTGTCGAACCTGAAGACCTAGGAAGAAGCTTAATTCTCCCATCATACTCATTTCAAACTTGTTAGTCATCAGTTTTGAGAATTTATCGCATAGCTTATGATCAGTTGAACCGAAAATGATATCATCTACATATATTTGAACAAGTAGAATATGTTCCTTCTTCTCGAATTTGAACAGGGTTTTATCTACTGAACCTATAGTAAAGTCATGATCGATCAAGAATTTTGTTAAAGTATCATACCAAGCTCTAGAAGCTTGTTTTAAACCGTAAAGAGCTTTGTTTACTTGATACACATGACTGATCATGTCAGCATTTTTAAAACCGGGTGGTTGTTCAACGTATACTTCTTCACGTAATTCACCATTTAGGAATGCATTTTTAACATCCATTTGAAATACCTTGAAATTTTTGAAAGCAGCAAATGCTAGAAATATTCTAATGGCTTCAATTCTAGCTACATGGGCAAATGATTCTTCAAAATTAATGCCTTCTTCCTATTTGTATCCTTGTGCCACTAATCTAGCTTTATTCCTCGTAACCAAACTGTTTTCATTGAGCTTATTTCTGAATACCTATCTTGTTCCAATAACCGGTTGATCTTTCGGTTTAGGAACTAAGTACCATACTTTATTACTCTCAAACTAGTTTAACTCTTCTTACATTGCTAAAATCCAATCCGGATCCAACAATGCTTCATCCACCTTTTTCGGCTCAATTTGGGATATGAAAGCGGAGTTTTCATATTGTTCCAGTAGTTGTTGCCTAGTTCGGATGGGTAGTGAAAGATTACCTATAATAAGCTCAAGAGGATGATTTATGTTCCTTTTGAAATTCGGTTTAGAGATGTCTACCAAATTACCGGTTATTTGATCAAGGCTAGACATATCAGTAGGTTGAACAATAATGTCAGACCGACTGATTTCCTCAGTTGAGACTGAGGTGTCATATTCCTGTTGTTTGGAAGCTTGATCCGCTGGGTTTCAACAATACCCATTTGGTCATGGACAAACCGTCTGAAAACTGGAATTTCATCTTCATTATCAGAATGGATATTTTGATTTTCCAATCTGTTGTGTAAATCAAAGTATAATGTAGTGTTACTTTCAACCGATTCATCGAATACAACATGAAGAGATTCTTCCACCGTTGAAGTTCTAGTATTGAAAACTCTATATGCCTTACTGACTGCTGAATATCCTAGCATTATCTCAACATCAGATTTTGCATCAAAAGCATTTAAGTAATTTTTGCCATTTATGTGAATGTAGCATTTACAACCAAAAATTATAAGGTACCAAATGTTAGGAACTCTATCAAAATATACTTCATATGGTTTTTTATTACGATGCTTGTTAATCATGGACCGGTTTTGTGTGTAGCATGCAGTACTAATAGCTTCGACCCAAAAATTTTGAGCAATACCCAAATCGGCTATCATAGACCTCGCGGCTTCCTTGAGAGTTCAGTTTCTTCTCTCAGCCAAGCCGTTCTGTTGAGGAGTTCTAGCACTGGACAACTCGTGTCTAATGCATGGTTCCTCAATAAATGCATTTATAGTACTATTTGTAAATTCGGTTCCTCTATCACTTCTAATGGTATTTATACGAGTCGATTTCTCATTTTGTAAACGTTTAATCAGTGTAATCAAATTAGATGCGGTGTCACTTTTAGATGTCAGAAATATGACTCATGTATATCTAGAGTAATCATCAATAACAACCATAGTGTAATGCATACCGCCTAAGCTTGTGACCTAATCGGTCCAAATAAATCCATGTGAAGAAGTTCCAGACATCGGTTAGATTGAATATTTCCTTTGCTCTTAAAGGTTGATTTAATTTGTTTACCCATTTGACATGCTGAACATACTTTTTCTTTATTAAATCTTATATCAGAATTTCCTTCAACTAACTTTTTAGTACGAATGTAGTTTATAGTTTTGAAGTTCAGATGGTTTAATCTTTTATGCCACAGCCAGGTTTGATCATTTATAGCTACCATACAAACATGATATTCAATTTTATTTTTCCAGTCTACCTTGTAGATATTTCCTAGCCTATTTCTGGTTAGTAATGTGCTTCCCTGAGAATTTTTAACTAAGCATGCATGTTTATGAAATTCTATAATATGTCCAGCGTCACACATTTGACTAATACTTAGCAGATTGAAATGTAAATTTTCAACAAGAAGTACATTGTTAATCGTTAAATTACCATGGACAATTTTACCCTTGCCCACGGTTCTACCTCTTGAGTTGTCACCAAAGACTATCATTGAACCGGCTTCTACTTTGATGTCGGTCAGAAGATTGTTGTTTCCAGTCATATGTCTGGAGCAATCGCTGTCCAGATACGACTCAGAATTTCCTAGCCGTTTCTTAATAACCTGTAAAATACACATATTTACAGCTATTTGGTACCCACATTTACTTGGGTCCATGGTTGATTAGTCCCTTGGGTATCCATACTTTGATTATTGGCATAATTTTTCCAGAGATGGTTTTAATGGTTCTACATGAACTAGGTTTGGTGTGTTTTTATCAACTTATTGGTACCTTGTGATGTTGAGGTGAGTTTTGGTCGGTATAGTATAGGTACCTTTGATGTAGTTGAGTAGTTGTTCTTTTCTCAGGATGAAACCATTTGACTGTGTTGGTTGAACCTACATATGTTATTTCCTTAGCTAGTTTTGAATCATGAGATGATTCAGTATTGGTTGAAGAGCTCTTGACAAAACTTATGAATGGAAGCTTGTCTTTGGTGAGATTCAATCTGTTGGAGGATTTGTGTGGGGTGGGTGTTTTACCATCATAACCGAGACCAAATTTACACTTATTGGGTCTTCTATAGCTCGCCATTTTACTAACTGCTTCACTAGATCTCTTCGATGCTGCCATTAAGTACTTAGTTCGCTCATCTTCTTTTTCGGTAAACTCTTGAACTGACTCCTTGAGTTGTTCATTATCAAAGGATAGTTCAGGTGTTGCCTCGATTTCTATGATCTCATCGGGTTGAACACTATCGGTCTCAAGGTTGGGTCAGGCTGGTGCTATGGAGTCGGTTCCAAAGTTAAACCGGGTTGGTACTATAGTTGATTGATGTTTATACTCTGCTACCATGGCATTTAGAGAAGTAACTAGGTCATCTTTAGTAAATTCATCACAAGAAAAATCAAATACATGTTCTTCATTTGCCATGAGACAAGAGATTTCATCATCGCTATCACTGTGAGCCCATAAACTTCCTCCATCATCGGGTATCATTGCTTTCTGAATTTCCTTTCCTTCATCGGTTTGAGAGTAGTCGTTTCTTTGGTTCTGATCATCCGGTTTCCGGTCATCCCGTCTTGGCTTTCTGCATTCCCACCTGTAATGACCTAAACCATCACAGTTATAACACATAACATTAGATTTATCACCGTAGTTATAATTGTAGTTGTTTGTCGGTTAGCTTTTCTTCATGAATCTGCCATACTTCTTTGCAAGCATTTCCATTACATCCTCATAGAATTGTTCTGCGGATTTAATCGGTACAGCGGTCGCTGGTACTATGGATGTGACTAGTGCCTTAGTAGCGGTTGACGTTGATACTTCATTTTCGATCCTGGATCTCATTTCGAACTCATATGCCTTAAGATCCTCAAATACATCGTGTACCTTCATCTTTTCTAGTCAGTTTGATTCTCTCATCACCATCGTCTTTATATCCCATGCACTAGGGAGAGATCTTAGAGCTTTGATGATTGTATCCTTGTTATCTTACTTCTTTCCAAGAACCGACAACTCATTTACCACATTTGTGAAACGGTCACTGAACTCCGTCATGGTTTCACCTAGCTTCATTTTGATATTTTCAAACTTCTGGGTAGCCACCATTATCTTGTTTTCCTTGGTTCTTTCATTTCCTTCATGAAGTTGAATCACCGTTTCCCCTGCCTCCCTTGCAGTTTTGCATTCTCTAACCTTACTGAAGGTGTTTCTGTCCAGAGATTTGAAGATGTGGCTTCTACAGTGATTATCCAGATTGTTTCTCCTTTTATCATCGGCTGTCCATTCCTTTGTCTTTCTCAATCTTTATCGGTCCATCAGACAGAATAAATGTCATTTCATCATCTATAGTCACTAGGTGCAGATGCATGCATATTTTCTAGTTAGCGAAATTGTCTCCTTCTAGCATTGGAGGCTTTTCGCTGAAAGTCATGCTTGCTTGCTCCGTGTTGTTTGAGTATTGAAACTTACTACTCTGATACATATTGTTAGGATCTAGATCGCCGATAGTGGACCAGGGTCCGGATAAAGGATACTCTCTGACAACACTCAACGATTGGCGCTAATCCGGTTAAGAATTAACCCCTGTTTCAATACTGCACAAGTTGTCACAAACCCTTGAACCGAGTTCAAGTGCGGAAGTGGTTTGTTTCAGATTGAAGCAACACACACAGGATGAATAGAGATGGGATTTGGAGAATATCGGTTTAAAGATTAGTAAGGCGGTTAGAATGGTATGAGTCGGTTAGGATATAGAACCGGTAGGAAATAAAGTACGAGACATGTTTTTATGGATGTTCGGAGATAAAACTCCTACATCACCCTTTCTTCTCAAACAACGAGAAGGATATTCACTAAGGAATACTCAAACACAATACACGATCGAGTCTTATTTACTGCTCGATAAACACTCGTACAATTCTCAAAGGAATTGTAATACACTTCACAAACACACACTTAAGCTTTGAATCTTTTAGAGATATAAGGGCTTTTGATCACTTTGTCTACGTATGTTCTATATGTCTTTCAAATGTTGTCTCTGTAATTTTGCTTCTTCAGCTTCTCTTTTTATAGGTGAAATGTGCCAACGGTCACATTTCTTCAACGAATATCTTTAGGGTAATTCTTGAATCTGATTGGTTGAGCAGAAGATCATCATAGCATTAAATGCGGTTTAGGCTTCCAAGACATGGAGCAGACCGACTTGATTTGTCTTTGCTTAATTATAGCATCTGTCGGTTGGACAGTGGCCTGTATCTGGGAGGTTGCTCCTTTGACTTATACCAAAGTGGTAACTTTTCTTTAGGTGATCTTCTGCAACCTATCATCAGACTTGTATGAATATAGCAATGTTACAGTCTGATCCTTTGATGTCATCTTCTGCATATACCTAAAATATTTATTTGCACAATTTGTATATTGTTCTCAATTTGATATCCTTGACTTCTTTCTTTAAGTAGTCTTCTTGTTGGATTTGTTCTTTGGATTTGGATTGAATACTTCATTTCAACTGATCATATTAACAGGTTGTTCAGTTCAACCGGATAGCTTCAGGTTTTGGATTTGTCATTGCTTCTTCTAACCGGCTTGATTTCTTGACCGGTTGAAGTTCTTGACCGTTCCTGCACAATAAGTTTGTTTTGTTAAGTTCTTAGTAACCGCTCAATTTTATCTAACACTAGTTATATTCGTTTTCTTTACATTTTTCGAGGATTTAAAACCTAGATCTATCATTTTAAGCGATCCATTAATAACTAGAAACCTTACTGTTTACTTGATTTATCTATGAATATTATTTGTGAATCCAAGTAAAAAACAATTGATTGTTGTTTACTAATATCTATTTCATTTGGTCTTCTTGTTGCTTTACTCTCTCTATTTATGTATAATTTTGGGAATAAATTGGAGATGGCCTAAGACTGAAATATCTCTAACCAAGTTGGTCTCATCGTAGATCCATCATCGTCAAAGACATCTTAAGCTTTGTTTATGCTTTATATTCAGTTTTATTTTGTAATTTCCCTAAAATATAAATAAATAAAAACAAAAAATAAATTAATATATAATATATATGAGATAATAAACTTCTATTATATACATATATAATATATGATTAATAAGAACTATTATCATAAATAATATATGAAATGAATACCGATATCCTATGAGTAGGGGTGAGCATAATATGGGTTTACCCAAACCCAAACCTAACCCAAACCCAAAATATTAATTTGGGTTGGTTAATATGGGTTGGGTTGAGTATGGGTTGTGTTGGGTATGGGTTGAGTTTAATTTGGGTTAGGTTAGGGTTACCTAAATTACCCAAATTATATAAATTTAGTTTAATTCTCTATTATTAATCCAATATAAACTAATCATCTTCCAACTTTAAGTCGAACACGTTTTTGACATGTTTATCATATTTTTCTTACGTTTAACACGTTTTGCACACATCTAACACGTTTTTAATATTTTTAACACGTTTCACTTATAAATGTTTTTCACGTTTAACACGTTTAACACGTTTTTCACACGTTTTTCATACGTTTAACACGTTTTTCACACGTTTTCACATTTTGACACGTTTTCACGTTTTTGACATGTTTTCACGTTTTGACACGTTTAACACGTTTTTGACATGTTTAACACATTTTCACACTAATAACACGTTTTACACGTTTTTGTCATGTTGAACACGTTTTTGACATGTTTAATACGTTTAACGCGTTTTGACAAGTTTAACACGTTTTTTTATGTTTTTGACATGTTTAACACGTTTTTAACATATTTAACACGTTAACACGTTTTTGATAAGTTTAACACGATTTTCACGTTTTTGGCACGTTTAACACCTTTTAAACATATTTTAACGTTATTGATAAGTTTAACACAATTTTCATGTTTTTGGCACGTTTAACACGTTTTTGACATTTTAACACGTTGTTGATATGTTTAACACGTTTTTCACAAGTTTAACACGTTTTTAATACTACTAATTCTAACAAAATCTACGCTCTGTATTTGGTAACAATTAAAGAACTAATCCTATTAATTCTAACAAAATAAAATCAAATAATTCAGTAACAATTCTTATGAACCATGTGATCAAATTTACTTATCAAATTGTACATTGAAATCAAATTTTAATTTAAAAACATACATTTTACAAGTCTGAAATAATGTAAAAGTTATCTCCTTCTTCTAAATGTAGATCCTCAAATAGAAGTTTGAAAAACCATTCATAACTTGTTCGACTCTCTCCTTCCACCATAGCTCATGATATCGGGATCATGTGATTATTTGCATCAGGACAAATAAAAGAAAGTAGTTCCCCTTTACATAAAGTCTTCAAAAAACATCTATCAACCCCAATTATTGGTCTACAACCATTTATCCAACCACTCTTACATGCCTCAAAACACACATACATTCTATGAAATTTTGTTTCACTCGTAGTTTCATCTTTGATAGTTTTAAGAATAAAAGTACAATTATTCCTTGATTGCAGTTCTTCCAAATAGTTCCATAACTCATTAAATACTTTCTCGATGCCACATTCAACTTCAGCAAAACTATTCTTTTGGCTTTATTATTCAAACAACAACTCACATTAGAATATAAATCCTCCCTACAAAGTTGTTATAGAGTTTTTTTGTGGAAATATCTTTTTGGGTTAAAATTCTATTGTGAATCTTGGTGATCTGGTTGGCTACAATAAGAGAGATAATCTGTTTGGCCTAAAAAACCAGATCACCAAGATTCTTATGTATTCTAAAAAAGGAAAGATCGTTCTTAATAAAGAGAAATTTCAGCATATAACAATTCAACTGAATATTCATTATCTTCGGGACTGAAATTTGCTGAAGAAGGAAGAATATTAAGAGATAGTAAACTGGATAGTATCTATAATGAGGGAACTGATGAAGGCTCCTAAATCGAAGACCTATACTATCAGGAACAACTCTACCTATAAAGTAAATGTGGTATGGAATAAAAATGCAGGAAAGAAAGTTGAAGCTAATGCCTAAGAAAGGAAAATCTTTTTAGGGGATGTGACAACAAAAGTGGAGATACTTAATTCTTCTTTTGAATTTAAACTTCCTAATAAAGTAGAAGAAAAATGAATAGAGGAATGGGAAAATGTGGTGGTAAGAAATTATATTGGAAAAAATAGAGTATCATTCTCAATCACTAAAGAACCTTTAATGAAATAGTGGAAGGAAAATGGGGTGGAGAAGATCTCTGTAAATATTCATGATCTATATTTTCTTCAATTCAAGAATGGGTTGAATTTGGATGAAATTATGGAACACGGGCATACATATATTGATTCCAACTACATAAAGTTGGAAAGATGGTTTGAAAATTTGAACCTGTTAAGTAAACCTAAGGAGACAACACAAATATGGTTTAAGCTTTTGAATATCCATACACACATGTACAAAGTAGAAGCCATTAGTAATTTTGCAGGTTTATTGGGAAAACCATTATACATGGACCCAATAACAGAAGGAGGAGAGCATATATCCTTTGCTAGAATTAGCATAGAGGTGAATCCTCGTAGCACATTGCCGAATAATATGATAGTAGTCGACAGGAAAGGAAAATTTAATGTCATGGGAATCACTTATGAGTGGAGACCGGAAAGGTGTGCATTTTGCAATACTTTTCAACATGTTAGTATAAAATATGCTCAATCTATAAAAGATGAGTAGAAGATACTAAAAGACCAAGAAGCAAAAAATCAGGAAAATTAAATAGGTGATTCTCAAATAAAAGAGCAAAATGTCGAGGAAGAGAAAGAAGAAGAAACCAATGACGACTCTAAAAATGAAGAAAACAATGAAATTGAAGAAAATATATTAAGGGGGTTTCTGTAAAAAAAGAGAATAGAGCTAGAAATGAAACAGAGAATGAAGAAGATGAAGAAAGTTGATTCTCAAACAAGTCAAGCTGTAATACAAGAAACTAGAGAGGAGGATACTCAGAATAATCAAGCTGGAGTAGATGTTACCAAGGTTGTTGCAGAGGATACCATAAATGAAGCTGAGGGAAATAAAGACAAGAATCCTAAGACTGATCTTGAAAATCAAGTTTTGAACAACAAGGTGAAGAGCCCGAAAATTCTGAAAAAAACTCTATATATCAAATTAGAACGGGTTCATATAAAGAAAGAAATCAAAATGAGAATATGCAGTATTCATCAACCTCTTCAATTTATCCCCCTATTATTGCAAGAGAAAAGGGAAGAGGAAGGACAAAGGGAAAATGAACACAATTTGTTGTTACATCTGGATGGTATGGAAATAAAAATCCTGATTGGGATAATTAGGATTTGATATAGTGTATAATCTTTGTTTGTAATCTTTGTTTGTATGTTTGATTGCTACTAATAATTTTCTTTAGGGTTGTTTGATTGTCATCCTCTAATAATAGCTAAAGTTTGTCTAGCTTAGATCTTTGACCCTCCCACTTTTGGGATTTTAATGAAATGGTTTTAACTCAAGGTATGTCTCAAACAGCTTTTATAAATATAGCAAAAGTATGTTTACAACGGTACGATCGGCATGATCAGCACGAACAAAAAAACAACACGATCAGCACGGTATCAAGGTCACAGTTTCACTTGTTGTGGTTGCGATTTATAGTCACCCAAAGTCGCTTGTCAATTCAAGAACATGCGCACAATCGGCACGATTGGCACAATCGACACGATCGGCACGATCGACAAAATCGATACGATCAACACGAACGACACAGTATCGACTTTTAATAACTAGGGCGTTTATTCATCTACAAAACTTGGTTATAAGGTTAGGGTTTCTAGTTTACCCTGTTTTGAAATAATTAGGGTTTCTAGTGTACCCTATTATACTTGATAGGATTGGAAGGTTTATAAGAATAAGGAAGTCAAAGAATTTGTGATGGAATGTTTAAGGGAGGTAGCTGAAAAAGAAATTGATAGGATTGCTGAAGAAATTATCCATGAAAAACAGGAATGTAGCAAAGGTAAAGAACTAATTACTGATATAAATTCTCAAAAAAATGCAGTAGGAAAATAGAGGGAAAATGAAGGAATATGGAAGGTTGGGTATTATGGGAGAGTAAGCCTCTTTGGACTTAAAAATCAAATCACAAAACTATTGATGCATGCAAAAAAAGGATAGATTGTACTCAACAAAGAGAAAATACAACAAACAATCATCAAATTGAATATACATTATCTTCCAGATTGGAACTTAATGAAGAAGGAATAATAAGAAAATATAGTAAACTGGTTAGTGGAAACAATGATGGGGGCTAATGAGGTCCCCAAAATTAAAGACATGTACTATCAGAACCAATTCCAACTGGAAGGTAAATGAATTATGGAAAAAGAATTTAGAAAAAAAGAGCAGAAGATCATTTATACAAAGGTCAAATCTACTTGGGTGAGTTTAAAACAAAAGTTGAGATTCTCAACTCTCCCTTGGAATTTAAATTTCCCACTGAAGTGGAGGAGAAATGCGTCAAAGAATGGGAAAATGTAGTTGTTGGGAACTACATAGGAAAGAACCGTGTATCTTTTCCAAACACTAAGGAATCACCAATGAAAAATAAGAGTAGAAGGGACTAGAGAAGGTTTCTGTCAACATCCATGATTTATATTTTCTACAATTAAAAAAGGGAACGAACTTGGATGATATTATAAAAATTGGGAATACTTATATTGGATCCAATTGTATGAAGTTGGAGAGATGGTCTGAAGAATTGAGCCTTCTAAGTAAGCCAAAGGAACCCGCAAAGTCTACTAAATCAAAGAGAACCCGCAAAGTCTACTAAATCCTAGAAGCAAAATCGATCAAGGTCTCTAATGGGTATGTTATGTTATTTAGCATAGTGCACAAGTCGAAGAAATTTGCAAAACATGAATAAAAATAAAATATTAAACCGACAAAAGTAATAAGTTTTAATGCAAAATGAATTTTAAGAATATATTACTGATTTGGAATTTAAGATAGTTTCTCCAGAATAACGATTCTATTCTTACATTGACAGCCTTTAGAATTTTCATATAAAACATTCTTTGTTTTTTCTAATATGTTGTATTTCCATGAGTAAGTTTTTCAAATATTTTTATCAAAATATGCATAATTATACTTATAAAAAAATATTCATTATCAAAGTTAGTTTTATGTGGAGTAAATATTTATTATCATACATAAAGTAAAAGTTTTAATTTAAATTTCTAGAAAATAGATAATGATAGGATCGGCTTATCAATAGAGACGGGGGTCTGACGATTGATGAAGGCTTATGAAAAACGATTTGAAACAAATCTTGTTAGGGATTTGATTCACTTTCTATTCTACGCAAACCCTTGTAAACACTTGAAACAGAATCAAGTGCGGAAATGTTTACTTAGGTTTGAAGCTTATGATCAAAAATGAGAAGATGACAGAAATGGACAACACAGCAGATTGTTTATGGATGTTCGGAGCAAACTCTCCTACGTCACCCTTTCTTTCAACCACCGGAAGGATTCACTATAATATGCTTTGAATCAAATACAGTTTGCACGAATAACTCACTGTTGAACAAAACTGACTCTATTCAACTTATAATGTGATGAATATCACTCATCTAAAACGATGCTTTAATTCTAACTCTCTCTTGATTAACACACAGTACAATCAAGAAAGCAGCTAACAGTTTGAATGTTCAAGAGCTTGATTTCTCGGTAGTTCAGAGATTCTTCTTAGAATGAGAGCGAGAAATCAGGAGGTCGAGAGCCGAGAGATTGTCCGTTGTCCTTTAGATTATTTAAGTAATGAACGGGTACCAACGGTCGAATCTTCATAATGACACATGGAGAGATTCTATTGGAACGCCTCCATAGTACACAACAGACTCTGAATACAAGGATCGTGGCCGTACACAACATGTAGTGCGCCGAATATTCTCAGATATGTACCTTCAAAACAAGGAATGTGAAGGATATTCGCTTACGTGGCATTAGTTGATTGGTTGCAGCTGGCTGTCGTACTAATCTTCACTAGAAAATGGAGTAGGAGTAGCGTACAGCTAGAGCACGTGGGTAGGCGGGTGCTAGCTTCAAGCAACTTCTTAAACATGACATTAGACGTATTTCAATTAGACGACCGCGTCTAATGAAATCAAACGTTCCCATCTAATAATAGAATCCATTAGACCACTTGGTCTAATGGGATTAGACTTCACGTCTAATTACAATCACTTCAGACTAATCTGAAGGAGTTAGACTGTACGTCTAACTTTCACTAGTTAGACTGCACGTCTAACTTTCAAATTCCATTACACTGTACGTCTAATTACGGTTCTACTTCAGACTAGTCTGAAGGAGTTAGACTACACGTCTAACTTTCACAATCCATTATACTATACGTCTAACTCCACGAGTTAGACTGCTCATCTAATTACGGTTTTATTAGACTACACGTCTAACTCCACGAGTTAGACTGCACGTCTAATTATAAATCCATTAGACTGCATGTCTAACTCCACGAGTTAGACTGGACGTCTAATTACGGTTCTATTAGACTACACGTCTAACTCCACGAGTTAGACTGCACGTCTATTTACAAGTCTATTAGACTGCACGTCTAACTCCATGAGTTAGACTGCACGTCTAATTATGGTTCTATTAGATTGCACGTCTAACTCCACGAGTTAAACTGCACGTCTAATTATAAGTCCATTAGACTGCAAGTCTAACTCCTCGAGTTTGACTACACGTCTAATTACGAGTTCATTAGACTGCACGTCTAACACCATGCATCTAATAGCAAATCGGTCTAAGGATCCTCATTAGAACCAAGTCTAATGTAATTTGATTTCGATACACCTGTATCAAAAATAATTAGACGCATAGATTATCCATTCATCATTTCATTATCAAATTTCCAATAGTCAAACTATTTTAATATTAGTCAAAATAATTTGACCCAACAATTTCCCCCTTTTTGTTGATGAGATTGAAATCCTACATAGACAACAGATTAGCGTATCCATCATATAAATTTAAACAAACCCTGTTTATATATAAACATTTTCAAACACACAGCATTCATAATATAAAGTTCATAAACACATAAACAAGAGTGTTTTCAGGAGAAACACACGAAACATTCTTCCAAAAATAACCGAAATAAGTTCAAAGCACAACAATATCAAAAGATCTTCCAAAAAGTTCATCTTATATGAAAATTAAGTTTATTCTAATCTTCTTCTTCTTCTTAATCAATTTTCTGGAAAGGATAGTCTTCAACCTAAGAAGTCTCTAAGACTGCGGTTAGAGGAGGGGTGAAAACATCTCTTTTCCTTTTCTTAAACTTGAGCCTCTTCACCCTAAGAACATATTCAACAATCTTTTGGTTGTTCAGAGTTTTAGAAGAAAGGTGATATCCTTTACTAAGATCATCGAGAAGGAAGCAAAGGAAGGTGCCAAGAGGACCGCAAAGCCAAAGATTCTCCACGAGTTAGACTGCACGTCTAATTACAAGTCCATTCGACTACACGTCTAACTCCACGATTTAGTCTGCACGTCTAATTACGAGTCCATTAGACTACACGTCTAACTCCACAAGTTAGACTGCACGTCTAATTAATGTTCTATTAGACTGCACGTCTAACACCACAAATTAGATTGCACGTGTAATTACATGTCCATTAGACTGCACGTCTAACTCCACGAGTTAAACTATACGTCTAATTACGAGTCCATTAGACTGCACGTCTAACACCATGCATCTAATACCAAATCGGTCTAATGATCCTCATTAGAACCAAGTCTAATGTAATCTAATTTCGATACACCTGTATCAAAAATAAATAGACGCATAGATTATACATTCCTCATTTCATTATCAAAATTTCAATAGTCAAACTATTTCAACACTTAGTCAAAATAATTTGACCCAACAGATGAATATCTTAGTAGATATTTGAAAATATTTTTATTGTGTTACTCTATTCAAATGTTAAAAAACTATCCTATTTAGATTGTGATTATAGAAAACATAATGCAAATGATTATCTCGATGAACAATTCTGACAATAAAATAAGACCTAATCCAATTCAAGCAATACATAAGACATGATTTTTCTATGCTCATCAATAATATGAAATTATATGAATGTATGAAATGATTCTAATGATAGGCAAAAATAACTTACTATAATATCCATTATCCATTGATATTATAGACATGATATGGAAACAAAACCTAAATTATATACAAAAATCTGATTGAACTTAATGAAACATCCATTAGTAATAGTAATCTTGTTTCTTAATTAAAACTAGGTAAAACAAAGTCATTATATCCATAAGATATGCAAAAATAACTTACTGTAATACTCATTATCCATTACTATTAGTATTATAGGACATGATATACAAATATTGAATAAATTGAATGTCATATGAATGATTTTAATATGAATGGATAATGATATCTATATATATAATAATACTTAATTTTCAAAATTGTCGGATTGTAGGGTCGAGAGATGTGGTTAATTTGGATATATATGTGAGAGTAAATGGATACTTGGGTAGGATTGTGAGTTGACCCGCCCATAAACTTAAAACTATTAAAAATAAAATAAAAAATTCTATAGGTATGTTTCAAACTTGCAATCTAACAAATCAAGTACAACCCTTTAACCAACTAGGCTAATCAGACTTTATGTTTTAAATTTAACACCAAATTTTATGAACGTGGGACATTTTAACAATATAAGTTCAACTTTTTAACGAACTAACTAATCGATATATATATATAAATGCTTAATTTTCAAAGTGTCCGGATTGCCAGGTCGAGTACCGTGATTAATTTGGATATATATATGTGAGTGTAAATGTATATTTGGGTCGGAGTGTGAGTTGACCCGCCCATAAACTTAAAACGATTAAAAATAAAAATTCTATAGATATGTTTTGAACTTGCAACCTAATAAAACAAGTATAACCCTTTAACTAACTATGCTAATAAGACTTTATATTTTAAATTCAACACCAAATTTGTTAAACGCGATACATTTTACAGTATAAGTTCAACTTCGTAACTAACTATTTTTTAATATAATATATATATATAATAATGCTTTAATTTTCAATGTGTCCGGATTGGCAGGTCGAGAGCTGTGTGTAATATGGATATATATGTGAGAGTAAATGAATACCTTGGTCGGATTGTGAGTTGACCCATCCATAAACTTAAAACAGTTTAAAATAAAATTAAAAATGTTATAAGTATGTTTCGAACTTGCAACCTAACAAATAAATTTGATAATTTAACTAACTAGGGTAATAAAAAATTTTATTTTAAATTCAACACCAAATTTGTTGAACAAGATAACTTTTAACAGTATAAGTTCAACATTTTAAATAACTAATATATATATATATATATAATAATAATGCTTATTTTTCAAAGTGTCCGGATTGCAGGGTCGAGAGTTGTGGTTAATTTGGATATATATGTTAGAGTAAATGGATACATGGGTAGGATTGTGAGTTGACCCGCCCATAAACTTAGATGATTAAAAATAAAATTAAAAATTCTATAGGTATGTTTCAAAATTGCAACCTAACAAAACAAGTACATCCCTTTAACCAACTAGGCTAATAAGACCTTATGTTTTTAAATTTAACATCAAATTTTATGAACGCGGGACATTTTAACAATATAAGTTCAACTTTTTAACTAATTAATCTATATATATATATAATGATGCTTAATTTTCAAAGTGTCCTAATTGCCGGGTCGAGTGTTGTGATTAATATGGATATATATGTGAGAGTAAATGGATATTTGGGTCGGATTGTGACTTCACCCACCCATAATCTTAAAATGATTAAAAATAAAAATTCTATATTTATGTTTTGAACTTGCAACCTAATAAAACAAGTACAACCCTTTAACCAACTAGGCTAATAAGACTTTATATTTTAAATTCAACATCAAATTTGTTAAACGCAATACGTTTTAACAGTATAAGTTCAACTTTTTAACTAACTAATATATATATATATAATATATATAATGATGTTTTAATTTTCAAAGTGTCCGGATTGGTGGGTCGAGAGTTGTGGTTATATGGATATATATGTGAGAGTAAATGAATATTTGGGTCGGATTGTGGGTTGACCCATCCATAAACTTAAAATGGTTAAAAATAAAATTAAAAATGTTATAGATATATTTCGAACTTGCAACCTAACAAAACAAGTTTGACACTTTAACCAACTAGACTAATACAAATTTATATTTTAAGTTCAACACCAAATTTGTTGAACAAAATACGTTTTAACAGTATAAGTTCAACATTTTAACTAACTAATATATATATATATATATATATATAATAATGTTTAATTTTCAAAGTGTCTAGATTTATTTCTCGGTTTTTATATCATTACTCGTGCAAATACATGGGCTACATGCTAGTTCTAAATAAAAACACATCTACTATTTCTTTATAATCATAACATATGAAAATCATTATCTAAACTTCAGTTATATTATTTACTATATATGAACACAATCAAACATAATTCAGTGGAGTTTCATATATACTCAAACTAAGAATATAATTTCTATAGAAATGATTGTGTAAAACAAATAACAAAATAAATTGTCAAGATTACTTGTGAACTTCTAGATTATGAGAACGTTGTAGATTTCAAACTAATGTAAAAAGGAACAAATAGAAAAAATCTAATTTAAACCCTAAATCCATCATGTCTCTATCTAAACCTAAATCAAACTAAACGTCATTAATGAAAGAAGAATTTAAACCTAAGAGATTTTCTCTAGAGTAACAATTGTATTTTTACAATGACGGACTTTAGAACTTTCATCTAAAAAAATCTTCATTTTTCCTTATATGTCGTATTTCCGTGAGTAAGTTTTTCAAATATTTTTTATCAAAATGTATATAATCATACTGGTAAAAAAATATTCATTATCAAAGTTAGTTTTATGTGGAGTAAATATTTATTATCATATATAAAATAAAAGTTTTAATTTAAATATCCAGAAAACAGAGGAATATTTTAATAGATATTTGAAAATATTTTTATTGTGTTATTATATTCAAATACTAAAAATCTATTCTACTTGGAATGTGATTACATAAAACATGATGTAAAAGATTATATCGATGAACAATTTAGACAATAAAATAAGACCTAATCTAATTCAGGCAATAAATAACATGATTCTTTATGATTATTAATAATATGCATGTCTACAATGATTATAATGATATGAAAAAATAACTTACCTGTAATACCCATTATCCATTGTTCTTACATACTTGAAATGGAAACAAAACCTAAATGATATACAAAAATCTGAAAGAACTTACTTTAATATCCATTAGTAATTAGAGTGTTTTTGTTTTTAATTAAAAATTAGGTAAAACAAAAGTCATTATGTCCATAAAATATGCAAAAATAACTTATTGAAATATTCATTATCCATTAATATTCGTATTACATGACATGATATGTAAACTTGAATAAACTGTCTATAACATGAATGGATAATGATATTCTAAATGAAAACATATCTACTATTACTTTCTAATCCTTACATATGAAAATCATTATCTAAACTTCAAATATAATATTTACTAAAGATGAACACAATCAAACATAATTAAGTGGAGTTTCATATATACTCAAAAAAATAATATAATTTCAGTACAAATGACTATCTAAAATACAGTACAAAATAAAGTGTCAAGATTACTTATGAGCTTCTAGATGATGAGAACGTTGTAGATTTCAACCCAATCTAAAAAGGAACAAATAGAAAAATTTGAATCTAAACCCTAAATCCAACATATCTCAATCTAAACCTAAATTAAACCAAACTACATTAACGAACGAAGAATTTAAACCTACATCAAACCAAAATCTAAATACATGAATCATTGATGATATGATGAAGAATTTCTTGGTGATGGATCAATGAATGAGATGAATGAAGAAAAAAATAATTGAAGAAAATGTCTTGGAGAAGAGAGAACCTGTTGAAAAATAATGACATATTTGACATGTAAAAATTAAATTAAAATGTTTTATTTCCACTGAAATTAAAATATACGGACCTAACTTCCGTTGGGTAAAAATCCCAAATGTTAAAACCAATGATAGTTTGAGTCCATATGTCTCAAATAATAGTTTAAGCCCAAATGGTAATTTAGAGGAAATTTGATTTATGTTAAAAGTTTTGGGTTATATTTGATTTTATTTTCAATTTTGATTTTATTGGTGGAATTGAATAATCATGTATGAAGGTGGCTCTAAATCATTGAAAATCCATAGTATTATTCAAAATACACAATAAAATTATCGTGTTTCAAAAGATCGGTTATCGTCTCTCTTAAAGATTGTTACCATACAAGATTAATGATCTACATTTTATCATGAAAATCTAGTTGCTTAATACTTGTATTTTCTTAATTTATGTACTTATTTATAATTTAGGAATCAAATTTGTTTTTTATTTTTTCGAAAATCATTTAGGATGTGTTTGAAATATAAATCACATTATAATTAGAATATAATTTCAATTTCATCCTAATTTATTTATAATTCAATTTATATATTTAAAAGATTAGAAAATTTTAATTCATATATTTGAATAAACATAATAAAATTAATTTGAATATAGATTAGTTATATCTTTAAAATACGCAACTTACTAATATATAGTTTAAATAATAAAAAATTAAATAAAATATTTTGTTTTAAAAAAATGAATATTGAAACTACAATAAAATAAACAAAATTTGTTTATTTATTGAAACTAACTTAGTAATTATAATATTTCTAACCAAAATACAAGTAAGAATTAATTCAAGATTATCAAATATTTGACTTATTCTTTTATTTAATAACCTATTATTAAATAACCTATGCCTGATTATTAATTTGTCAATAACCTACTATGTAATTGTAGGTGTTATTGTGTTAGATGCTTAATTATAAAATATTACTACGATACATATAAAAATATTTTAAATTACGGATTATAAATAAAAGTTATTTTACACTTTATTATAAAATCGTTATTATTATTTTAATTAATTTTAAAAAAAATTCTCATATAATTTACTTAGTGTCCTTACATATATATAATCGATTATTGGGGGTTATTAAACATGTTTGCATCATCTCTTCCTCTTCTGATGTCGAGGTTATTAAACATATCGACAACTTCTCTTCCTTTTATGGCTATGAGTTTCTTTCTTATCTAAATTGTTTTTATAATTTTTAATATGTTTATGTATGTATCATTATTCTTCCTTACTTCAAATAAAATAAAATTATCATTTAAATATTAAAAATTATTTATACTATCTTAACAAAACAAAATAATTTTTGTTAATATTTTAGAAAGATAAATTTGAAAATTTTGTTTAAAATGATTGAAAATTTATTTTAAGAAATGACTATAAAAGCATATCAAAAAATATAAAATAACTTCCCAAAAGACTATTTACAACTTTCATCCGACATTAATATTTATGAAAACAATTTTTTTATCAGAAAAATATTATTTTAGTACTATATTTAATGTCATTAATTATGAATAAATCGAATGAATTATTAATATTTTTTAAACATAAATCATCAAATAATTATTACTGTTACGGTCATTTTTAATTTGTAAATTAAATATAAATTAAAATTAAAATATATTCATTAACTATTCATTATTTATTGTCCTGAATTCTCCAATTCATTTTTAAGTTTCAATTTATTAAATTTAAAAAAAAATAAAAATAACAAAAAATTTCATTATTTTAAGAAGGCACTCATAACTTTTTATAAATTTATTATTTTTTAATATGGTCAGAAATATTATTTGACTTTATTTTATAATATAATAAAAATATTTATATAACAAATTTTTTAATTATTATTATAATAAGATTAATATATATAATATAAAATTATTTAAAATATATATAATGGGTGGCGTGAGTATAATTCTAATCTACTCATAATTTTCATTTTTTTTATATAAATAATTTATTATTATTCTTAATATGTTACATTACTAAAATTAAATTTTGATAATTTAATTATAAATAAATTTCAAATATATATATATATATATATATTAAAAACATTTTGTATTTTTAAAAATATAAACTAAATAAAAAATTGATATATTTAAGTGTTGTGTTAAGTTGTGATATGTTATTTTTATAAACTGCATTCTTAATACAATTTGTATTATGATCAAGACACCGTCATTGTTTGTCTGTCGTGTTTATGTTATAAAAGATAATATATTTTTATTTAGTAAGTATTTTTATATTCTTAGTTCACTCTTTTATAATATTGAAGACATCCTAATTATACACCCTATTTATAATTAAATTTGGACTTATTAAATAAAAATGGTATAAATCAAACAAACTTAAAATGAATATTTATTATATAATTTATCCATCTTTATGTTTTTTATTATTTTGCAGAAAAAAAAAGATTACTTATGAGATTCTAGAAGATGAGAACGTTATAGATTCTAAATCAATCTAAAAAGGAACAAATAGAAAAACCTTAATCTAAACTTTAAAATAACATATCTCAATCTAAACATAAATATAACCAAACAATATTAATGAACGAAGAATTTAAACCTAAATCAAACCAATCTAAACCTAAATCAATCCAAAATATAAATACCTGAATCATTGATGGTCTGATAAAGAATTTTTGAAGATTGATCAATGAAACAGATGAACGAAGAAAAAAGGTATTGAAGAAGAAGATATCTTGAAAAAGAGAACCGGTTGAAAAATAATGACGTGTTTGACATGTAAAAATTAAATTAAAACATTTTATTGCCACGTCAATTAAAATATACGGACACCATATGGCCAAAACTTTGTTAGCTCGAGCCCCATATGACTTAAATCAATGTTTGAGCCCCAACTGGTAATTGGCTCCCGTTTTAAATATTTAAAATTTATAGAAAATTTGATTTATGTTATATTTTTCGGTTATATTTGATTTTCTTCTCAATTTTTATTTTATTTGTGAAAATGAAGAATCATGTATGAAAGTATTACTAAATAATGGAAAATTGATAGTATTATTTAAAATGCACGATAAAGTCGGCGTGCTTGTAAAGATCGGTGATCGTCTCTCTTAAATATGGTAACTATACAAGATTATTGACCTACATTTTATTATTCAAATTGTGTATCTTAATATTTATATTTTCTTAATTGAATTTTCGTACTTATTTAGAATTTAGGTATCAAATTTGTTTCTTATTTTTTCTAAAATCATTTGAATTATAGACGACATTATAATTAAAATTTTAATTTTAATTTCAACCTAATTTAAATTTATTTATAAATAAATTTCTATATTTATAAAATTATAGAAAATTATAAATTAATTTTAATTATTATATTTGAACCAACATAATAAAATTAATTTGAGTATAGATTTGTTATATTTTTAAAATACGCTAAAACTTAAAAAAAAGGTAGCTTAATAGTAAAAAAATTAAAAAATTAATTTTATTTTAAAAAAATAAATATTAAAAATACAATCAAATTAATTAAATTTTTTTATCTATTAAAATTATATAGTAATTTTAATATGTATAACCAAAATATAAATAAGAATTAACACCAAATTACCAAATATTTGATTTAATCTTTTACTTTGAATTAAATTTATTTTGAATCCAACCTGATCTACTACATACATGGAGGAAATAATGAGATATAATTCTTTTAATTATTAATGAACATTACATAATAATTTTAAAATAAAAATATATCAAAAAATTTATTGAATCACTAACACAATTTCATGATTTTTCAAACAGAATTTAAGATTTTATATGTTTTGAAATTTAGAAGAAAAAAGTTAATAAAAATAAAGATTACAAATTTTCATTTAAAATAATTGAAGTAAATTGTTACATTTTTATTAAAAATATGCTTGAAAAGCAGTTGTGCTGGTCAAAAATAAGCACGCCGTGCGTGATTATAAATGTGTCAAAAATAAGCACGTCGCCGTGCGTGATTATAAATGTGTCAAAAATAAGCACGCCGCCGTGCGTGATTATAAATGTGTCATTAACCTACTATATACAATGTTATATTTTGTCTTATTAGATACTTAATTATAAAATATTACTATGATGAATATAAAAATATTTAAAATTTCTGATTATAAATAAAAGTTATTTTAAACTATGGTATAAAATCAATATTATATTTTTATTCTATTTTTAAAAAAAATATCATATAATTTACATAATGTCCTTTCACATATATATAATTTATTATCAGGCGAAGACATCGAGATTATTAAACATGTATGCATCATCTCTTCCTCTTCTGGTGTCGAGGTTATTAAACATATCGATAACATCTCTTCCTCTTATGGCTATGAATTTCTTTCTTATCTAAATTATTTTTATTATTTATAATATATTTATTCATATGTCTCATTATTCGTCCTTACTTATAATATAATTAAATTATATTTTAGTGTATAATTGAAAATATTTAGTTGATATTTGATAAATGATTAGTGTGTTACAAGAAACTCTCTCCTATTTTGATTATGATTACAAGATGATGCAAAATATTATCTTGATAAACAATTCAAAAAATAAAACAAGACCTTATCCAATTCAGGTAATAAATAAGACATTATGCTTCTATGCTCATCAATAATATAAGATAATAATATAAGATGATATGCATGACTGAAATGATTCTAATGATATGAAAAAATAACTTAATGTAATATCAACTATCCATTAATATTAGTATTACAAATACAAAATGCGAACAAAATATAAATGATATACAAGAATCTGAAAAAAACTTATTGTAATATCCATTTGTAATAGTGTTATTGTTCTTGATTAACAACTAGGTAAAACAAAATTCATCCAGTCCATAAGATATAATCTAACTGTAATATGAATTAAGTATTATGAATGAATAATGATATTCTAATGGAAAACACATCTACTAACACTTTCTAATCCATACATATGAAAATCATTATATAAACTTTAAATAAATTATTTACTAAAGATGAACACAATCAAACAGAATTCAGTGAAGTTTGATATTTACCCAAACAAAGAATATAATTTTGGGAGATATGATTGTCTAAACAGAGAACAAAATAAAGTGTCAAGATTACTTATGACCTTCTAGATAATAATACGTTTTTTTATTTGAAATTAATCTAAAAAGGAACAAATACAAAACCCCTAATCTAAACCCTAAATCTAACATATCTCAATCTAAACCTAAATAAATCCAAACAACATTAACGAATGAAGAATTTAAACCTAAATTAAATCAATTTAAACCTAAATCAAACTAAAATCTACATACTTGAATCGTTGATAGTCTAATTAATAATTTCTTGGAGATGGATCAAAGAAACTAAAGAATGAAGAAAAAGGAATCGAAGACGAAGAAGATGTCTTAGAGAAAAGAAAGAAATTGTTGAAAAATAATGACGTGTTTTTGACATGTAGAAATTAAATTAAAATATTTTATTGTCACATCAATTAAAATAGACGGACCTAATGTCCGTTTAGTGAAAAACCCCAAATAGCCAAAATTTTGATAGTTCAAACCCCATATGGCTCAAATCAAAGTGTGAGCCCCAAATGGTAATTGGCTCTTGGTTTGAATGTTTAGAATTTAGAAATAAATTGATTTATGTTATAAGTTTTGAGTTATATTTGATTTTATTTTCAATTTTTATTTTATTTGTGAAAGTGAAGAATTTTTCATGAAAGTGGCCCTAAATCATGGAAAATCGATAGTATTAATGAAAATACACGGTAAACTCATCGTGTTTGAAAAGGATTGATCGTCTCTCTTTGACTGTTACTATACAAGACTAATGAACTATTTTATTATAAAAATATTAAACTTTAATATTTCTATTTTTATAATTGAATTTTCGTACTTATAGAATTTAAGAATCTAATTTGTTTCTTATTTTTTTTTAAATCATTTAGGATATGTTTGAAATATAGACCACATTATAATTTGAATTTTAATTTCAGTTTCATTTTAATTAAAATTTATTTATAATTCAATTTATATATTTAAAAATTATATAAAATTTTAATTCATAAATTTTAACAAACATAATAAAATTAAGTTGAATATAGATTAGTTATATTTTTAAAATACGCTAAAACTTACTAAAATATAGATTAAATAATAAACAATAAAATAAAATATTTTGTTTTAAAAAAAACTAAATATTGGAAGTATAATCAAATTAATTAAATTTGTTTATTTATTGAAATTAATTTATTAATTTTAATATTTCTAACCAAAATATAAATAAAAATTAACTCTATATTACCAAATATATGAATTATTCTTTTACTTCGAATTAAAATTATTTTGAGTCCAACATTATAACTACGTAAATTAAGAAAATAATGAGATATAGTTAAGTGAAAAACATATAAATCACTTTTTGAATGACTAGAATAATTTCATGATTTTTCAAACAAATTTATGATTTTATATGTTTTGAAATTTAGAAGAAAAAAAGTTGATAAAAATAAAGGTTTAGAATTTTCATTTAAAATATTTTAAGGAAATTATAACATTTTAAAAAAAGTATGCTTGAAAAATGTTGTGTTGGTCTAAAATAAACACGTCATTTCTAATTATAAATGTGTCAATATCTACTATGTGATTGTAAGTGATATTGTGTCTTACTATATGATTAATTATAAAATATTATTATGATATATATAAAAATATTTAAAATTTTAAACTTTGTATAAAATTGATATTATTTATTTATTTAATTTTTAAAATCATATCATACAATTTAAATTGTGTAATTTCACATATATAATCGATTATCGAGCGGAGACACCAAGTTATTAAACATGTCTGCATCATCTCTTTCTTTTCTGGTGTCGAGGTTATTAAACATTTAAGAAACATCTCTTTCTCTTATGGCTATGACTTTCTTTATTATCTAAATAATTTATATTATTTGTAATATGTTTTGGTATATGTCTCAATCTTCTTCCTTATTTATAATGAAATTAAATTATCTTTTCAATCTAAAAAATTAGAATAAATTTAATTATCTTAACTCAAACCAAAATAAATTTTGTTAAGATTTTAGAAAGATAAGTTTGACATTTTTGTTTCAAATGTTAGAAAATTTATGATAAGAAATTATTATCGAAATAACATCCCAAACAACTCTTTAAAACATTAATTAGAGTGACTATTTATGACTATTATTGTTACTTGTAATTTTATTTTTTTAATTAATTACAATATAAAATTAAAATATTTTTTATTAATAATTCATTTTTTATTGTCCTAAATTTTATCATTCATTTTTAAATTGAAATTTATTAAATTTATAAAATAAAAAAATTATCTATTATTTTAAATAGGCACACACAATTTTTATTAGACACTTATTTATGTTTTTCTCAATATAAACAAAAATATTATTTGAATTTATTTTATAATACAATGAAATTTATTTATAGAATTCAAATTTAAATAATTATTCAAATAAGATTATTTTATATAATAACATAAATTCTATGTAATATATAGAGAGAGTGGTGTAACTATGATTCCAATATATTCATAATTATAATTCATTTATTATTAGTGTTAATATGTTACATTACTAAAATTATATTTTGATAATTTAAATATAATTAAATTTAAAATATATATATATATAGTAGAAATAATATTTTATTTTTAGAAATACAAACTTAATACAAACTGATATATTTAAGTGTTGGCTTAAGTTGTGATATATTATTTTTATAAAATTCAATATCGATATAATTTGTATTATCATCAAGACATTGTTAGTGTTTGTCTGTCTTGTGTCTGTGTTATAAAAGATAATATGTTTTTTTATTTAATCATTATTTTTTATATTTTTAGTCTACTCTTTTGTAATATTGTAGACACCATATTTTTTATCCTTTTTATAATTAGAATATGGATTTATTAAATAAAAAGAGTATAAATCAAACAAATTTAAAATAAATATTTTATTTTATAATTTAACATGTTTGTGTTTTTTTTATTTTGTAGAAAAAATAGACCACATGTCCAAATGGGCCTAGTACTTCAGCATGCATAATGGGTGCTTTCCTTTTTTGCCCGCTCAAGATCTGAATTTTTTTTAAGATCAAATTTATGGAAGAGAAGAGAAGAGAAGAGAAGAGAAGAGAAGAGAAGAGAAGAGAAGAGAAGAGAAGAGAAGAGAAGAGAAGAGAAGAGAAGAGATCTGAATGAGGTTCTCTCTCCTCTACCGCTAGCCACGTCTCACACTCACATCTAACTCCGGATTTGAATTACAGGAAAAAGGAATATCATATGAGTGGTCTCTTCGTTTTTGTGGACGACACACTCACAGACATTGATAAAGAGTGAGTAGTCATATTTCATTCAGATCTATTTTCGATTGTTTCACAAGTGATACGATGAATTGCTAAAGTTAGATTAATTACAATATAAAATTAAATATTTTTTATTAATAATTAATTTTTTATTGTCCTAAATTTTATCATTCATTTTTAAAATGAAATTTATTAAATTTATAAAATAAAAAAAATTATCTATTATTTTAAATAGGCACACACAATTTTTATTAGATACTTATTTATGTTTTTCTCAATATGAACAAAAAAATATTATTTGAATTTATTTTATAATACAATGAAATTTATTTATAGAATTCAAATTTAAATAATTATTCAAATAAGATTATTTTATATAATAACATAAATTCTATGTAATATATAGAGAGAGTGGTGTCACTATGATTCCAATCTATTCATAATTATAATTCATTTATTATTAGTGTTAATATGTTACATTACTAAAATTATATTTTGATAATTTAAATATAATTAAATTTAAAAAATATATATATATAGTAGAAATAATATTTTATTTTTAGAAATACAAACTTAATAAAAACTTATATATTTAAGTGTTGGCTTAAGTTGTGATATATTATTTTTATAAAATTCAATATCGACACTGTTAGTGTTTGTCTGTCTTGTGTCTGTGTTATAAAAGATAATATGTTTTTTTATTTAATCATTATTTTTTATATTTTTAGTTTACTCTTTTGTAATATTGTAGACACCATATTTTTATCCTTTTTATAATTAGAATATGGACTTATTAAATAAAAATAGTATAAATCAAACAAATTTTAAATAAATATTTTATTTTATAATTTAACATGTTTGTGTTTTTTTTTATTTTGTAGAAAAAATAGACCACATGTCCAAATGGGCCTAGTACTTCAGCATGCATAATGGGTGCTTTCCTTTTTTGCCCGCTCAAGATCTGAATTTTTTTTAAGACCAAATTTATGGAAGAGAAGAGAAGAGAAGAGAAGAGAAGAGAAGAGAAGAGAAGAGAAGAGAAGAGAAGAGAAGAGAAGAGAAGAGAAGAGAAGAGAAGAGAAGAGAAGAGAAGAGAAGAGAAGAGAAGAGAATGAGGTTCTCTCTACCGCTAGCCACGTCTCACACTCACATCTAACTCCGGATTTGAATTACAGGAAAAAGGAATAACATATGAGTGGTCTCTTCGTTTTTGTGGACGACACACTCACAGACAATGATAAAGAGTGAGTAGTCATATTTCATTCGAATAACATATGAGTGGTCTCTTCGTTTTTGTGGACGACACACTCACAGACAATGATAAAGAGTGAGTAGTCATATTTCATTCAGATCTATTTTCGATTGTTTCACAAGTGATACGATGAATTGCTAAAGTTAGATTAATTACAATATAAAATTAAATATTTTTTATTAATAATTAATTTTTTATTGTCCTAAATTTTATCATTCATTTTTAAATTGAAATTTATTAAATTTATAAAATAAAAAAATTATCTATTATTTTAAATAGGCACACACAATTTTTATTAGACACCTATTTATGTTTTTCTCAATATGAACAAAAATATTATTTGAATTTATTTTATAATACAATAAAATTTATTTATAGAATTCAAATTAAAATAATTATTCTAATAAGATTATTTTATATAATAACATAAATTCTATTTAATATATAGAGAGAGGTGTGACTATGATTTCAATCTATTCATAATTATAATTCATTTATTATTAATGTTAATATGTTACGTTACTAAAATTATATTTAGATAATTTAAATATAACTAAATTAAAAATATATATATATAGTAAGAATAATATTTTATTTTTAGAAATATAAACTTAATAAAAAACTGATATATTTAAGTGTTGCGTTAAGTTGTGATATATTATTTTTATAAAATTCAAACTTGATATAATTTGTATTATCATCAAGACACTGTTAGTGTTTTGTTAGTGTTTGTTTGTCTTGTGTCTGTGTTATAAAAGATAATATGTTTTTTTATTTAATCATTTTTTTTTATATTTTTAGTCTACTCTTTTGTAATATTGTAGACACCATATTTTTATCCTTTTTATAATTAGAATATGGACTTATTAAATAAAAATAGTATAAATCAAACAAACTTTAAATAAATATTTATTTTATAATTTAACATGTTTGTGTTTTTTTATTTTGTAGAAAAAAATAGATCACATGTCCAAATAGGGCCTAGTACTTCATCCCTGCATAATGGGTGCTCTCCTTTTTTGCCCGCTCAAGATCTGAATTTTTTTAGGGAAGGGAAGGGAAGGGAAGGGAAGGGAAGAGAAGAGAAGAGAAGAGAAGAGAAGAGAAGAGAAGAGAAGGGAAGAGAAGGGAAGAGAAGGGAAGGGAAGGGAAGGGAAGGGAAGGGAAGGGATCTGGATGAGGTTCTCTCTCCTCTATCGCTAGACACGTCTCACATTCACATCTAACTCCGGACTTGAATCACAGGAAAAAGAATAACATATGAGTGGTCTCTTCGTTTTTGTGGACGACACACTCACAGATAATGATAAAGAGTGAGTAGTCATATTTCATTCAGATCTATTTTCGATTGTTTCACAAGTGATACGATGAATTGCTAAAGTTAGATACTAGTTCTCTTAATTTCCTTTACATTATTTGATGATTCAGAACATAGATATATATTTAAGTGATCCATTAATAACTATAAACCTTACTTTTTATTTGATTTTTTATGACAATTATTTGTCAATACACGTAAAAAAAACAGTTGTTGATAGTTGTTTACTAATATCTATTTCATTTGGTCTTTTTTTTAATTACTCTCTAATTAAGTATATTTTTTGGGATTAAGTTGGAGATGACATATGACTAAAATATCTCCAACCAAGCTGGTCTCAAACTAGATTAATCACCTTCAAAGCCGTTTTAAACTTCGTTTGTTCTTTATATTCAATTTTATTTTGTTATTTCACCTAAAATGTAAAAAATAAAAACAAAATATATCAATATATATATATATATATTATTATAATATATAAGACAATAAACCATATATATATATATATATTATATGTATATAAAATGAATACAAATAGCCTATGAGGAGGTATAGACTATGCAACTTACCCACTTGGATAAGAAAACTTGATTGGTGTGGTGAAGTGTGAACTTGACAAACGTGGGTAATATAACCTTACTATTTCTTTTATTTTTATATATTTTTATCTATACTTATCATGTTCCTAATTTATATATCTATAATTTTATTAAATATTTTAATAAAAATAAAGAAAACATAATACATATATTAATATATATAATTATATGATATACAAGCTAATATAGTCATATTAAAATATACGATCATCATTAGGCCAATAATTTAAAATGTTAATTTATATATAAACAAAAAATAAAAAAATATATTTCTTAATTTTTTCTACCCATTTTTTTTGAAAATTAGGAGGCAAAATCAAAGACAATTTGTCACACAAGAGTTTTTAAAATTCTATTCCACTTAATTGTTTAATGACCCTTCCATACGCTTTTTTGAACGTTATTCTCTTATACCAATTCGAGATATAATCTTCTAGATTTCCAACATAATGTTATATATCACAAACAACATGTGCACAAGGTATACATGTGAGTTTCTATAGTCTACATGTGCAACTTCTTTCTCTAATGTCTATGGAATGTCTATATATTCCCTCAGTGATCTTATACCCGAATTATTCGTTAAAGTTCAATGTGCACCTATGATACATTACTTTTGTAAGTTCGAGTCTTTGCATTACTACAGGAGAAACGTCTTGATAGGATCGGTGTAACTAATAGAGACTGAGGTCTGACTATTGATAACAACTTATGACAAACGATTCGTTTTTAACTCTGTTAGAAGTTAAAATTTGTTTCTATTCTTCTCAAATCCTTCAAAACGGTTTCAAGTGTGGAAGTGTTCGTTGGATTTGAAGTTTTGAACCAATGAAAGTTGAATGACAGAAAGTAAAGAACATAGGAAGTTGGTTATGGATGTTTGGAGCAAACCCTCCTACGTCACCCCTTCTTCCACAACTGGAAGGATTTCACTAAACTCTTTGAATCAAATACAGTTTACTGAACTAGCTACCACTCTATTGAAAAGAACAACCTCTATTCAACTTACAATATTATCAACAATATCTCTCAACTAGACAATGTTTTTCTTCTTTCTCTCTTGAACTTGGAAGATGATAGAAATCAGTAAGTGCAAGAGTAATTCGGTAAGACATTAAGGTGAGCAAAGTAATCAGTGATTCAGTCATTGTCCTTGAGCATCTATTTATAGTAGAAGGAAACCAACGGTCAAATATTCTACATGGATACGTGGAAAGCATCCATTGGAAGGCCTCCCATAATATCATAAATTTGTAGTCTCTAAGCAAAGGTATCGTGGCCGTACAGAACTGGTAGAGTGCCGAATATCCTCTATGATATATTCTTGTACTGGACAAACTGTTGGAAGGACATTTACGTACGTGAAGTTCGTTAATTGGATATAATTAGATGGCTAGTCAGACTGCACAGAAGTGAGTGGAGCAGATTAGTAGATAATGGCTGCTACAGTGAGCCATTAGACATGCTCCATTGGACTACATAGTCTATTAGAATTAGACTTCGACATCTAATTGCGTGTTCTATTAGACAAATAAGTGTAATGAAGTTAGACTGCAACGTCTAACTACGCATCGCTTCAGAATTGTATAAAGGAGTTAGATGTCATCGTCTAACTACGTTCCCCATTAGACTACCACGTCTAATGGAGTTAGACCACAATGTCTAACTACGTATCTGTTAGACTGCAACGTCTAACTACATATCACTTCAAACTTGTCTAAAGGAGTTAGACGCCAACGTTTAACTACATTACCCATTAGACTATCACGTTTAATGGAGTTAGACCTCAACGTCTAACTACGTATCTGTTAAACTACACCGTCTAACTACGTATCACTTCAGACTTGTCTAAACGAGTTAGACGCCAACGCCTAACTACGTTACCCATTAGACTACTACGTCTAATGGAGTTAGACCTCAATATCGAACTATGTATATATTAGATTGTACCGTCTAACTACGTATCACTTAAAACTTGTCTGAAGGAGTTAGACGCCAACGTCTAACTACATTACCCATTAGACTACAACGTCTAATGGAGTTAGACCTCAACTTCTAACTATGTATATGTTAGACTGCAACGTCTAACTACATATCACTTCAGACTTGTCTGAAGGAGTTAGACGTCAACGTCTAACTACGTTACATGTCTAATTAGTCTGTTTAAACCCCGTCTAAGTTAGCAAAGTCTGATGCACCTACATTGAGTGATAGAACCTCAACCGCCTCCACTTCCACAACCTCTATCGCCTCCACGACCTAGACCACCTCTCTTTATTGGTCTAAACGTTCTTCGTTCTCTTCTATGTTCTCTTTAGAAGCTTTGCATTTTGATATTGATCGGGTTCCTCTAGCAACACCACCTCTTGAGCTACCACCTCTAGTGCTACCTTCCCCCTTTTTAACATTATCAGCTTCAATAACGGCTCTTTCCTTAACAGCATCGGCCTCAGCCACTTCAACAACTTGAATGGACCTTGCAAATGAGTTAGCTTGCACCATTCGCTCAACTTTAGCTCTATTCATTGCATTAGACATCCCCATCATTTGTTATAGCAAAAGATCCATTGCAGATTATAACATTTTGATGCAGATCCAGGGTGAGTGATTTAGATTCAGCAAACTACTCAGATTGTCTATTGAAGAAATTCTTCTCAAACTTCGTGTACATAGAGTTAACTATGTTGACTTCATAAGTGTTTCTCTTAATACTCTTCTCCAGTTCCTTTTGAGTAGCAAGAATAGAAGACATCTCTTCTCTACTTGAATTTGAGCCCTTCTTAAGATTGGCCAATTTAGACTGCATATCTACCATGTTCTGTTGTATTGAGCTCATCGCGTCCAACATGGAATTATAGAATTTATCTCCTCTAGGGGAAACTTCTTCTAAGGAATGAGCAGCAGAGGACGCAACCTGAGAGCAACCTAGAGTAGTACGAATCAGACTCACATGAACATTGACTTTTAAAGAACACTCCAGTTCTTTATCTTTGGAAGGAGAAGAGGGAGCCTTGGACGTATCATTGGATTTCTCTTGATTATTAAGAATATCAGCACATACTTGATGAATCTGTTCTGAAATACCTTCAGAATGAAGAGGTAATTCAACAACTTTATAGATAACGTATGCAGGTGTTATGATCGTGTTGATGGAGGAGAAGGAATTGGACTTTCTTCTGAGGATGAGAATGAGGAAGACTCATCTTTATCAGCTTATTCCCCCTCAGAAGAGGGAATCTTCTCGGAATCTGTCTCCTTTAAGGGTTCACCCTTAGCTTCTGATTGAGGAGATAAATCAGCAATCTTTGCTGATTCTTCTTCAACCATTTGAAAAAAATCTTCTTCAATAACAGGAGGAGCCATTATTGAATAGGAGTTTGAAGAGCTTAACCAACAACCTCCTCTACTTCTAAATTTATTTCAGGTTGACCCAAGACCGGGGTCTGTTCAACAATCTGTTGCGCCATTAACCGTTTCTCCTCAAACGATACGTTGTCCAGCTCAATGAGATGGGCAATAGCCTGCTCATCTACTTCTGAAACTGATCGATCAACATAAAAAATCTCCATTGGGTCATCTTCACTAGACAGATCATGAAACAGACTAAGCTTGGAAGACTCTGTTCCGTGAACCTGTTGAAGGAATGTCGAACAATAGCCATTCATAACGAGGTCCAATCGCTTCAAAGCGTTTTGCTCTACAGGAGCATCCCTATAGAGCGAGTTGAAGTTGGCCTTTCTCTTCTCAATTATGAGAAACAAAATACTTTCCATAACATTATCCACCACTAGATCTTTTATTTTGAGGGATTTAGAGACCTCATTAGTTTTAGCTCATTTCAGGACTCTCTTCTTTGTCTTTATCAGATTACTCAATTCTTTCACAATTTTCTTTTTCGAGAATATCTCATCAAAATGAGTGGCTAATCTGTAGTTCAACCAAGTGTCGAAGTTATTGATCTTCTTAGCAGCCTTCATTTCAACTTCCTCCATCATAAGGTTGACAATACAACAGGCTTTATAAACCTTCTCTAGAGATTCTAAAGCAATCCCCTTTCCCTTTCCAAGAACCACAACCGGTTTAGGAGTTGGCGAAGGTTCATAGATAGTAATGCTGGGAGATCCCCTTGTTGTTCTCATTATTTCGAAAGGGGACAAAGGCTTCGAAAAGGCCCTTTTGGGAGTTTATACACAACACTCTTTCCCTTAACATCGGGTTTGACCACAATCGGCTCAACATTCGGCGGAGATGGAGCCTATTCAGATGGTAGAACAGCAGCAAGAGTTGTAACAATATACTGCTCTGTTTCAGTAATAATCACAACATTAGCAGTTGTTAAATAAATTAGTAGCAAATTAAATATCTAAATAAAACTAACCAAGTTAATTCTTGTGCAGATAAAGAAAAACCGGAACTGCTTAAAGGAAAATAAGAAAACAAACGGCACAAATCGGTTTTATGATCGGTCTTCTCTTCGGCTATTTGTATGTTCGGCTATTTATGAAAACTGGTCATATTCTCGGTAGTGAAAAGACGGCGCAACCAGTTTGTCAAATCAGTTTTATGATCGGTCTTATCTTCGGCTTTTTTGTATGTTCGGCTATTTAAGAAAACTGGTCATATTCTCAGTTGTGAAAAGTCGGCGCAACCAGTTTGTCAAATCAGTTTTATGATCGGTCTTATCTTTGGCTTTTTGTATGCTTAGCTATTTAAGAAAAACCAGTTTTATGATCTGTTCTATAAAGGCTGCGCGATCGGTTTTGTCATCGGTAAAATGGTCGGCTATTCAGCAAAATCGGTTTTATATTTCGGTCTTATAAAGACGGTGTGTTCGGCTATATCTTCGGTAATGTAATCGCTTTTATGCTCGGCTTTTCTTAAAGAAGTGGAATAGGTTTTTCTATCACTTCAGTACTATATGAGGAATCGGTTTCTCCATCACTTAAGTAATATATATACAGAATCAGTATTATAAATCCAAAGGTAACTTAACTAGTTATTCTTAGAAGACGAAATCGATAATTCAATCTCGATAGTTTGCCAGCCTGATCCAAGAAGAAGAACCGGTTATGATAAGTTAACTTTACACTAAGAACAACCAACAGTTTCATATTCAGTGATAGGCAGAACAATTCCATTAATACAGAAGGGAGCCTTCACATGTATAGACTGTATCATTGCCTATTTTGAACAAGTTTAATAAGAACTTCTTGAGAGCAGAAGCATGCCCAAATAATCCAGACACCTACTTCAGTATAAGTCTGATAACAATCAATTGGAGGTAGAAATCTATCACACTACTCCAGATAGTCAAATTAGTAAAAGTCAAATCTGCCCGTTGATATGCGTCTTGGAAAGTATCAACCTCATTAAATGCCATGCTAATCTATCAAAGTACATGTTGTACTACTCGGATCCTCAACCAATCAGATCGAAGAAATGATGTACTATCAATGAAATATATCCGTTGAAGAAGAATATGTTTATTGTCATATTCCATATTTAAGTGACCAAAGCTCAACTGGAAGAAGCACTTTAACCCTTTTCAACAACGATATAACCTTATGCGATAGCAATCCGTTCAAGCTTTCAAATCTGTTCACATTTACATATTGGTTAAGCTTTCAAGTCAGTGTGTGTTAGAATCTCACGTGTATTACAAATTCATTTATTTTGTGTTAGTAATGAGTATTGTAAGTTGACATAATCTATTTTTGTTCAACATAGTGAACGTATTAAGAAGTTGAAAACGAGCAGTAAATAAGTCTCGGATGTTCGACGTACGTACTGTAAACTGTTTGAATATTCTGAGTGAATATCCTGAGTGAATATCCTTCTCAACGTTTGATAAGAAGGGGTGACGTAGGAGCTCTATCTCCGAACATCCAAAAATATTGTGTTGTGTTTCTCTCTTACTTTGTGTCTCCTTGTTGTTGTTTAAACTTTGCTTGTGTTGCTTCAAGTTGAAACGAACAGTTCCGCACTTTAACTCGGTTCAAGAGTTTGTGACAACTTGCATAGTATTGAGACCGATAGTAACCTCTAACAGTGTTATTATCAATCGGCGTGTGTGTAAGCTTTCACCTTAGCGAGACCCCTTGTCTCCTTCAGTGATCCCGATCCTAACAAGTTGTATCAGAGCAGCTAATCTTTATACTCAAGCAACCAGACGTCAACATGTCTTACAACGAAAAGGCTCCACTACTCGAAAGTGAAGACTTCGTTGATTAGAAGCTACACATGCAACTACACCTGACCACAATGGACGATGAAATGATGTTCATCCTCTCTGATGGTCAAATAAGGATTGACAAAGAAAGAAGAGAATGGACAGTTGAGGAAAGAAGAAGGAATAACCTTGACAATATCTGCACAAATGCAATCTACAAAACTCATGACAGAAACACATTTGCCAAGATCAGAGGATGCACCACTATAATGGAAGTATGCGAGACAGTCATCCAGCTTCACGAAGGAAATGAGCGAACCAAAGAAAACAAGATCATTGTGACCACTTAAAATTTTGAAAATATCAAAATGCGCCCCGGAGAAACACTGAAGGAATTTGGTGACTGTTTCACAAGTGTTGTGAATGAACTATCACTTATTGGAATGAAATACGACAACAAAGAGACGATTATCAAAGCTCTATGATCCCTCCCTAGTGATTGGGATATCAAAACCATGATGATGAGAAAATCAAAAGGTCTTCACAAACTGAAGTTGCATGATGTCTTTGAAGATCTGAAAGCATATGAGTTCGAGATGAACGCAAGAAATGAAGATGAAGCCTTAGCATCAACAGCTACTAAAGCTCTAGTGACCTCCGTAGAACCAGCAACTTCTGTACTTATCAAGTCAGCTAATAGTTCAGCGATGATGCGATGGCCATGCTAGCCAAGAAGTTCAGAAAGTTCATGAAGAAGAACCAACCCACCAACTCCTACAAATACAACTACTCTAACGGTAACAAAGCTAACATTCAATATTTTAACTGTGATATTTTAGGTCACTACAGGTCGGAATGTCGGAAGCCAAGAAGGGACAACCGAAAACCAATCGAAGAAAATCAAAGGGAAGATCACCAGTCAAATAGTCAAGGCAAGGAGATTCAAAATGCATTATTAACTGATGATGGTGGAAGTAAGTGGACACATAGTGACTCGGACAACAATGATGAATGAATCAGATGTCTTATGGCAAACGAGGAAGATGTATTCAACTTTGCCTCCGAGAAATTCACCCAAGAAGACTTGATCACTACACTCAATGACATGGTCATTGAGTATAGGAATTTTTCAAATCTCATATCAACCCGGCTAAATACCCAAACTAGTGGAACTATTGAGCTATCATCTGAGAATGAGAAGCTCAAGGTGACAGTCCAATCGTTGACTAAAAAAAATGAAAGGACAAAATATGTGATTGTCTTAGGCCTACGCATCAAGGCCTCGGTCCTAGAATAAATTGCAGCAACCTTTCTCGACACCCGGTCTCGGTCCTATGGTGCACATGGTCCAGATTTATGTTTTGTTGTTTTATTATTTTGTTTTTCTTTCCTTTTCTACTTTACAAACCGAATTCTGTTATTTTCTAGTGATTGTTGTAACCGAATATTTTGGGGCAAGACATCACCTATATAAGGCTGATCTTTCTTCCCCAAGGACCCATGAATAGAATGATGAAGATGTGACTTCGCCCCTATTCGTCTATTATTATTATTATGGACTGTTTGGTATAGACCAACAATATTTCTCTTCGCACCCTTGGTTCTTCTATCCTCTCATCCCCAAATTCTCTATTGAAAACCTTCCGCTGCCCTTTGATTGTAGAATTTCCACCGGTCTTAGAGATCAAGAACTTGATTCTTGAACTCAAAACACAACTTACGAAACAAGTCGTAACTTTGTTGGTATCAGAGCAAGACGATTCTCAAATGAAAGAAACCAGATAGCAGCAAAGATGGATGATCTTAAGACCCTACTCGAAGGGCTGACGCAACACTATGTCTCCATCAATACTGCCCTGCAACAACATATGACCGAACAGGCTTCCTTGTATAATGCTTTTCTGCCAAATATGAACAAAAGGTATGCTGTTGGAAAAAGCTTGACAGCCATTGAAAAAGGTGCGTTTAATAATGGCTAAAATTCCCGCACCCAACCCTATGATATTATTTCTTGCTACCTTCCTCCAACTCGGCTCACAAATGTTAATATTCCTGAATTTGATGGGACTGATTTGGAGGGATGGCTCATATTTGCCGAGCAAATCTTTACGGAGAGCAAGATGAATGATGCCACAAAGCTAGACATTGTCCGCACTCACTTCTCAAAAGAGGCAAGAGCGTGGCATGAATCATATTTCTGTACTCGCAACCAAAAGCATCATTGACGTGGGATGCATTCAAGAGGGATCTCTTGCTGCGATTCGGTCGCAGGCCCTTGTACAGCGTCAAACTGTCGTTGCTGCCCAAACCATGCATTGTGAACACGGTCTGGCCGAGCACAAACCGGACAACCGATCCTAATAAAGACCGGCGTTATATTTGCAATGAAAATTGGGAGCCCAATCATAGGTGCAAATCCAGATTGTTCATGGCCCCGACTAATCATCAAGAAGTCCAACAACGCGTTCAAGAACCCATCCAAGAATCAGATTTTTATGACCCACCTTTGGTGCTTGAGACAAGGGACGAACGTGTCATTATCTTGCACACTTTCTCGGTCCATCAGGGTACCCCTCGATCGCGGGTCAACATAATACAAGGCAGCCAGCTAGACTAGGCCTTGGAAAATCATAATGTTGCTGCCACGGTACAAATAATCAGCAAGAACGAATGCCAAAGTGTTTCACTTGTTTTGGAAGACGCTTCTTAAAATTTCCAAAAAATAATCAAAGGGCTCACCCAACAACCCAACAACCGAACACCAGCCAGGAAGGTAGTCGGAAGACATGGCTATGTTGTTGTGCATGTGTTGCTGGTCTGGATAAAGGACTGGGCTTGGTTGTTTGAAGATATTCTAGAGTAGGCCCGGAAGAAAAAAGGCCCTTTTGTTGCACTTGGTGTGTTGGGCCGAAGGATGGACCGATTGTGGAGCGGGAAGACCGAAGGCTTCTAAGAAATGCGGTCCTAGACTCCGACACTTGCTGGACTCGCTGAAGTCCGACCGAATTCTTTGAAATATTATGCATGCGCATTAAAGGCTCGGCAGACTCGGCAGACCACGGTCTTATTTCGTCGAGGGATACGAATTTTGAAGGGGGGGATAATGTTAGGCCTACACATCAAGGCCTCGGTCCTAGAATAAATTCCAGCAACCTTTCTCGACACCCGGTCTCGGTCCTATGGTGCACATGGGCCAGATTTATGTTTTGTTGTTTTATTATTTTGTTTTGCTTTCCTTTTCTACTTTACAAACCGAATTCTGTTATTTTCTAGTTATTATTGTAACTGAATATTTTGGGGCAAGACATCACCTATATAAGGCTGATCTTTCTTCCCCAAGAACCCATGAATAAAATGATGAAGATGTGACTTCGCCCCTATTCGTCTATTATTATTATTATGGACTGTTTGGTATAGACCAACAGTATTTCTCTTCGCACCCTTGCTTCTTCTATCCCCTCACCCCCAAATTCTCTATTGAAAACCTTCCGCTGCCCTTTGATTATAGAATTTCCACCGGTCTTAGAGATCAAGAACTTGATTCTTGAACCCAAAACACAACTTAAGAAACAAGTCGTAACAGATTGCTACATGGAAGAGATCTGGAGATGCTGTGAGCCAGATGACGAGTCATTAAATACCCTATAATTGCAAATTTGGTCTAGGATATGACAACAACAATCTAGATAAGTCTAAATTTCTAACTGCAAAGAGTTTAAACTTAGTAAAGACAAGTTTCCATTCATAAACTTTGTCAAGTGCACATCAACCGATAGTGAAGCAAGTCACGACTCAAAACTGGCAAAAGAACAAACATATGTAGGTCCAACCGACAAGTTGCGATGGCTCATTCTTGAGAGAAGGAAAGCCAATCGGCCGGTTAGACAAGAACACGACATAAAGTCAGAAAAAGCTCATCAAAAATTACCACCACCACATAATGAGGTATTCAAAAGAAGACAAAGAGATGTCAAGCCGAATACAAGTAGAACTATTAAGACAATTATAGGGAGAATTATTCTATTAATTCGAGTATGGATTTCTAAGGGACTAATTAACCGTGGACCCAATTAAATGCTGGTACCAAAAAGGTTTAAATATCTGTATTTTGCAGATCAAACAGATCTAACGCTTGGAGAACTTGGAATGGTACTTGGACAGCGGATGCTCTAGGCACATGACATGAAACTGAAAGCTATTAACTGACACTATGAAAGAATCCGTTTCAAAGATTATCTTTGGTGATAATTCTAAGGGTAAAGTTGTGGGAAAGGGTAAGATTGTCCATAGCAACCTAACCATAAATGACGTACTACTTGTCGAGAACTTATGTTTTAACCTACTTAGTATTAGTCAAATTTGTGATGTAGGATACACTGTCAAATTTTACAAACAAGCATGCTTAGAGAATCAACAGGGCAGTACTCTACTAACATGACATAGGATAGGAAATATGATAGAATCGATGTAATCAATAGAGACGGGGTCTAGCTATTGATAACAACTTCGGATAAGCGGATTTAAAGAAATCCTGTTATGGATTAATATCATTTTCTATTCTTCGCAAACCTTCACAAACTCTTTAAACAGTTTCAAGTGTGGAACTGTTTGTTTGGGTTTGAAGTTTTGAACCAATGAATAATGAAAGACAGAAGATAAAGAACACAACAAGTTTTTTATGGATGTTCAGAGCTAACTCTCCTATGTCACCCCTTCTTCCAACAATTGGAAGGATTTTCCTAAATTTCTTTGAATCAAATTCAGCTCACTGAAAAGCTAACACTCTGTTCAACTTACAATATGATCAATAATATCTCTGAATTAGACAGTGTTTGATTCTCTCTTGAACTTGGAAAATGATGTACAATTAGTAAGTGCAAGAGCAGGTGAGTAAGAAGAATTCAATGAATAACTAGTAGGAGAAGGACAACAACGGTCGAATCTTCTTCATGGACACGTGGCACGCGGCCATAGGATGGCCACCTAAAGGACAGAGTACATCAGACTCTGTGCTCATGGAACTTGGCCGTACTAAACGGTAGTGCGCCGGATATCCTTCTGGAACTATTTTGTACTGAACAAGTAGTGGGAGCGATATTTTGCATACGTGGCGTTCATTAATTAGATGCAAATAGCTGGCATACTGGTCTACAAGTGAAAGTGGAGCAGGAGTAGCGTACAACTAGTTGATCGTGGGTAGACATATGCTAACTTCAAACGGTTTCTAAAGCGAGGCATTAGACGTACTCCATTACACTGCCAAGTCTAAGGGAGTTAGACGTCAACGTCTAACAACGAGTTCCATTAAACCACCAAGTTTAATGGAGTTAGACTACAACATCTAACTTCATATCATTTCAGACTAATCTTTAGACGCGAACGTCTAAGTACGTGTTTGTTAGACTGACACGTCTAACTACGTATTTATTAGACTGACAAGTCAAACTACGTATTTGTTCGATTGGAACGTCTGACTATGTATCTGTTATACTCGCACGTCTAACTACATATCTATTAGACTACCGCGTCAAACTACATATCTATTAGACTATCTCGTCGAACTACGTATCTGTTAGTCTACCACATCTAACTACGTATCTATTAGACTACCACGTCTAACTACGTATCTATTAGACTACCACGTTTAACTACGTATATGTTAGACTAACACGTCTAACTACATATCTGTTAGACTACCACGTCTAACTATGTATCTGTTAGACTACCAAGTTTAACTACGTAACACGTCTAATTAGCCTTCTTAGACCACGTCTAAGTTAGCCAGATCTGATGCACCTGCATAGAAACAATTAGACTACTTAGCTTAGTTTATATTTAAACATCATCAAAACTCAATTGATTAATATTTAGCATTTTTCTATTAATTAACGCTTTACTTAGTTTTCCAAACAATTTCTTCTAAGTTAATTAACTCTTAATTTTTCACAACAATTTCCCAATTTTTGATGATTTAAGCTAAATGATCAAAATCGGTTGAGTTCATTTAATCCCCAAAATTTTCCTTATTGATGATGTTAAAACCATGCAATCTTAAATAAAGTAGTGTAAACGCGAATCAAATACGATTGAAATCGAAATAGTTCGCAAAAATACCCAACATGGATTCTAAACCAACATAAGTTTTAAATCACAAGTTTTAAAATGAAATGATAGGATCAGCGTAATCAATAGAGACGGGGGTCTGGCTATTGATGACGGCTTCGGAAAACAGTTTGATAGAAATCCTGTTAAGGATTTAAATCACATTCTATTCTTCACAAACATTTGCAAACTCTTGAACGATTCAAGTGCGGAAACGTTTGCTTAGGTTTGAAATTCAGAACCAAAGAATGAAAAGATTACAAAATATAAATAACACCGTAGTTTGTTTATGGATGTTCGGAGAAAACTCTCCTACGTCACCCCTTCTTCCAACCACCGGATAGATTCACTATACGTTTCTTAGAATCAAATACATTTGCACAAATAGCTCACTGTTGAACAAAATAGGCTTTGTTCAACTTACAAAATATAGAAGAGTATCACTCAGCTAAAACGATGCTTTGATTCTAAATCTCTCTTGATAAACACACAGTAAAGCAAGAAAGTAGTTCTTAAAATTGTAAATTCAATAGATCTCTCGTATGCGTATTTCTCAGTGTTCAACAATTGTATCCGGCAGTTCTTCCGTTATCCTTGAGGATCTTTAAATAAGGAACAGGTACCAACGGTCTAATCTTTCATAATGACATGTGGCGACCTTCCATTGGAATGCCTCCATAGTACACAACAAACTCTGAGCACCAGGATCGTGGCCGTACCAATCTGGTAGGGCGCCAAATATTCTTCTAGGATATTCCTGCAAAAACAAGTAGTGGGAAGAATATTTTCTTACGTGGCATTAATCAATTGGATGCAACTAGCTATCGTGCTGATCTTCATTGGAAAGTGGAGCAAGAGTAGCGTACAACTAGTTGATCGTGGGTAGACGTGTGCTAGCTTCAATCAACTACTTTAAGCATGGCATTAGACGTATTTCACTTAATCTCTATGTGCAGGAACAGATCAAATCGTATGAACCGGCTAGGAGCTTCATCAACCGGATGTTGAAATACCTCAAAGAAAAATCAGTTCCAAGTGATCAAGTCAAGATCAAAGGAACCGGTTTTTAACTCTCTCAAGAGACCGGATAGCAAAGACAAAGTTCACATTCCAGCCGCATCATATTATGTAAGAGGCAAAACTGGAAACTACAACCTACAGAAGTGACGTAGTTTGACGAAATAGACGTGTCTCGAAGGAATAAAAGAAGATCAGATCCGATCGGAAGCCTGCGAGGAAAGCAATGATGATTTACTGATCCGATGTTGATAACCGGAGGTTCATGCCTGACACATGTTCGAATCTGCAAACCGACAACGTCACATTTTCCTAAGAAATCCTTGTATGCTTGCCAAGTGTTGAGGAAGGTGAAACGTGCAAATAACCTCCCTACACCGGCGTGATAATGATCAACCAATCCCACGGAGAGAGAAGAAAATGACCGTTGGGATCTCATCTACTATAAAAGGAAGATGAAGTGTCCTCATTTAATAAAAATCACATCCTTCTGAGAAAAGCGATAAGTTACAAAAATCTTAGAGAGATAAACTTTTACGATCCAAAACCGGTGTGTCATAAAACCGGAAGCTTTCTGTGTCTTGTTGTGTTGTGTTATTGTATTACATCAAGAGTGAGTTGGTGTAACCGGCGAGTAGCAAGTTGGGCTCGACCGGCAGTGTTGTTGTTGTAACTTTAAAAGTTAGTGGAGATCCTTCTCATAACCTGAGAAGAAAGGGTGACGTAGGAGGGTTTGCTCCGAACATCCATAAAAAATCTTGTCTCGTGTCACTTCTTTCGTTTCATTACTTACTCAATTAACCTAACCTCAAACCAAATTAATCGTACTCGGTAAACCGGTCCACTCATATCTCTAAAACTGACTCCTTCTAAACATCATCTAAGTCGCATACGTTGCTTCAGACTGAAACAGACATTTCCACCCTTCCTGAGAACGGTTATAGTCTCTAACCGGACTATCACCAAAAAGTGTTGTGTGTTGTAAGCGGCCACCCTTCCTGAAACCGGAAACACCCCGGTCCTCCAAGGGTGTCTCCGATCCTAACAAGTGGTATCAGAGCGAGGTTCTTAGCACTCAAGCAACCGAAGAAGATGGGAAGCATGACCCACAACGACAAGCCACCAATGCTAAACAGCGAAGCGTTTAGCAGTAGGAAGAAACATATGTATCTACATCTGATTACATTAGATGATGAGATGAGCCGAGTACTGAAGGAGGGACCGATCAAGATCAACAAGGAGGCAGACCAATGGTCAAATGAAGATCGAAGACGGAGTAACTTGGACAACCATTGCATGAGGCACATCTACAAGGCTATAGATGATAACACCTTGAACAAAATATCAGACTGTGATAGTGCAAAGGAAGCCTGGGAAACGATCATTCAGATTCATGAGGGAAACGAAAAAACAAAGGAGAATAAAATCTTGGTGGCTACGTAGAAATATGAAAACATCAGGATGAGACCGGGGGAAAACATGAAGGAATTCAGCAACCGGTTCACCCGTGTGGTCAATGAGCTTCAAACACTCGGAAAGAAGTATGACAACCGAGAAGTAATCATCAAAGCCTTAAGATCACTGCCGAGCACTTGGAATATCAAGACCATGGTGATGAGGGAATCAAGCACCCTCGGGCAGATGAAGTTGCATGATGTGTTCGTGGATCTAAAAGCCTACGAGTTCGAGATTAAGTCTCAGATCGAAGATGAAGTATCCACATCAACCGCAACCAGAGCTTTGGTTACATCGGTGGAACCGGCGGTCCAAGTATCAACCGTTCCGGCTCCAGTCAAAAGCGCTAATCAGATCAGTGAAGATATGATGGCGATGCTAGCTCAAAAATTTGGGAGATTCATGAAGAAGAGCCAGCCACCATCTAACAACGATTTTAATTATAATTATGTAGATAAATCAAATAAAAGATGCTATAACTGTGACGGTTTTGGACATTTCAGGTCAGAATGTAGAAAACCAAGGAGAGACGATAGAAAACCGGAAGGAAACTATCAAGGGAACAACTATCAAGGCAATCGGTACCAGGGAAACAACTACCAAGGAAATAACTACCGGAGAAATGATAACCAACGAAACGACTACCGGAGAAACGATGATCAACATACAGACGAAGGAAAGGAGATTCAGAAAGCACTCATTGCATCCGACGGTGGAAGCGAGTGGGCGTACTCCGATAATAAAGACAGTGAAGAAAGAGTGACCTGTTTCATGGCAAACAACGAAGAGGTATTTGATTTCTCTTCTGACGAGTTTACCAAAGAAGATTTGATTTCTGCACTCAACGAAATGGTCGCTGAGTTCAGAAACATATCTACGTATATACCGACTCCGGTAGAATCTAAAACCGTAAAGTTAAATAATGTCTCTGTTAAAACATGTGAAACCGAAATGTATGAACCGGATGAACTATTCTCCGATAATGAGAAGACAGTTCAACCGGTAACTAAAACCGATGAACGAGCAATGTACGTCACGGCTGCGTGGGAAAGATCCCGTCAAGCTGTAAAACAAATTTGTAACTTCAAAAGACACCATAAATGTAGGTTTGGTATCGGTTACGAACCAAATAAACAAAATGAATCAAAACAATCTAACGGGATGAAACTCACAAAAGAAAATCTTCCATTTATAAAATTTGTCAGGAGTTCAACAACCGAAAATGACTTACAACCGGAAGAAGAACTTAAGTATGTAAGCCCTACTAAATCGGAAAGCTGGCTTCATCCTGAGAGAAGGAAAGCCAACCGTAAACCAAACAAATCAAACAAAACTCGATCTCAAAGAAACTCATCACAACATAAGGCATTCTTGAGCAACGGTCAAGAAGTTAAGCCAAATATTATAAGAACAGATACCGGGAAAGTGATCCGACTTATTCAAGTCTGGATCCCAAAGGGACTAATCAACAATAGACCCAACTGAATGTGGGGTACCAAAAGGGTGTAAATAATTTTCTGTTGCAGGTCAGGAGGAGCAACCGGCTAAAGAATTCGGAATGGTATCTGGACAGTGGATGCTCAAGACATATGACTGGAAACGAAGAGCTACTAACCGACATCAAGTATGAAACCGGAGCAATCATAACCTTCGGTGACAACTCGAAAGGTAAAACCGTGGGCAAGGGTAAGATTGTCCATGGTAATCTATCCATAAGTAATGTATTATTGGTAGAAGAACTGCGGTTTAACTTGTTAAATATAAGTAAAATGTGTGATGTGGGTTACAAAGTTGAATTTCATAAAAACGCATGTTTAGTTAAGAATCAGGATAATGATATTCTTTTAACCGGTAACCGAATGGGAAATATTTACAAAGTTAATTAGAAAAGTTATTTTGAAAAACCTGTGTGTATGATAGCCGGAAATGATCCAAACTGGCTTTGGCATAAACGACTAAATCATTTGAATTTCAAAACAATTAACTTCATATGTTCCAAGGAACTAGTTCACGGTTTTCCAAATGTTAAGCTTTCAAAAGATAAAGTATGTGCTGCATGTCAAATGGGCAAACAAGTAAAGTCATCTTTCAAAAGTAAAGGAAACTATCAATCTGAACGATGCTTAGAACTTTTGCATATTGATTTGTTTGGTCCGGTTAAAGTAACCAGTTTATGAGGCATGCATTACACAATGGTAGTTATCGATGATAATTCTAAATTTACTTGGGTAACTTTTCTAGCTTCTAAAAACCAAGCAACTCCAAACCTGATCAAACTGATCTTGAGAATACAAAATAAAAAATCTATTCGAGTAAACAAAATCAGAAGTGATAGAGGAACTGAATTTATGAACAGCAATTTAACAACTTTTCTTGATGATTCCGGTATTAGACACGAGTTGTCTAGTGCCAGAACTCCTCAACAAAACGGCCTGGTTGAGAGAAGAAACCGAACTCTCAAGGAAGCCGCAAGGTCAATGATAGCTGATTCGGGTATTGCTCAAAAGTTTTGGGCTGAAGCTATCAACACCGCATGCTACACACAAAACCGATCTTTAGTAACTAAACGCTTTTCTAAAACTCCTTTTGAAATTTACTATGAACAAATTCCAAGCGTACGGTATTTTCGAATTTTTGGTAGCAAATGTTTTGTTCACAATAACGGCATGAATTACTTGACCGATTTTGATGCTAAATCTGATGAGGGAATAATGTTGGGATATTCAGCTGTGAATAAAGCCTACAGAATATACAATACTAGGACTTTAACAGTTGAAGAAACCGCTCACGTTGTTTTCGATGAATCGGTTGAACGAAACACTGCATTACCTTTCGATCTTCACAACAGAATGGAAAACTTTAATATCTATTCTGATGATGAAGACGAGGTTCCGGTTTCTAGACGATTTGTCAATGACCAAGCGGTTGATGCTGAAACTCAGCCTGATCAAGCTGCTTTACCGCAGAAAGTTGACTCTTCAGTTTATACTGAAGAAATCGGTCGGTCTGACTTTGTTCAACCTACCGATCAGTCTAACCTTGATCAGCCAAACGAAAGCTTGATAGACACGTCTCGGATAAACCTCAGAAGGAACAAAAATCATCCTCTTGAACTAGTAATAGGTAACATATCCTCACCCGTCCGAACTAGGCAACATAATTTGGATCACTATGAAAACTCAGCTTTCATATCACAAATTGAGCCGAAAAAGGTGGATGAAGCATTGTCAGATCCCGATTGGATCCTAGCAATGCAAGAGGAATTAAACGAGTTTGAGAGGAATAAAGTCTGGTACCTAGTTCTTAGATCGAAAAACAAACCGGTTATAGGAACACGATGGGTATTCAGAAATAAACTCAATGAAGACGGTTTAGTTACGAGGAACAAAGCCCGATTAGTGGCTCAAGGCTATAAACAAGAAGAAGGCGTTGATTTTGAAGAATCATTTGCCCCTGTAGCTAGACTTGAGGCCATTAGAATATTTTTAGCATATGCAGCTTTCAAAAATTTCAAAGTATTTCAAATGGATGTTAAAAGTGCTTTTCTAAACGGTAAAGTGAATGAAGAGGTATATGTTAATCAACCTCCAGGTTTCAAAAATCCAGAACACGAAAATCATGTTTACCGGCTGAACAAGGCCCTTTACGGTTTGAAACAAGCTCCAAGAGCTTGGTATGATACATTGACACAATTTTTATTTGATCACAAATTCACAATAGGTTCGGTAGACAAAACACTCTTCAAATTTGAAAGAAAGGAACAAATATTACTTGTTCAAATTTATGTCGATGATATTATATTCAGATCAACCGATCCAAAGTTATGTGATAAGTTTTCAAAGATGATGACTGAAAAATTTCAAATGAGTATGATGGGAGAATTGAGATTCTTCCTAGGACTTCAGGTTAAGCAGATTGAAGCCGGAACCTTCATAAGCCAACCGAAGTATACAGCCGAACTGTTGAAGAAATTTGGAATGGATACATGCGCCGAAGCGGCTACGCCAATGAGTTCTTCTGTAAAACTAGACAAAGATGAGGATGGTCAAGCCGTTGACATCACAGCATATCGAAGAATGATCGGATCATTGCTATATCTAACAGTCAGCCGACCTGACATTCTGTTTGCGGTTGGGGTATGCGGAAGATTTCAAGCCAATCCAAAGCAATCACATTATACTGCGGCCAAAAGAATCTTAAAATATCTGAAGGGAACTCAAAAAGTGAGACTTTGGTATCCAAAAGACTCAAGATTCAACCTTATAAGCTACTCAGATGCTGATTACGCATGATGTAAAATCGATAGAAAGAGCACAAGTGGAACCTGCCAGTTCTTAGGTGACCGGTTAGTCACCTGGAGCAGCAAGAAACAAACATCTGTTACAACATCAACCGCAGAGGCAGAGTACATAGCAGCCAAAAGCTGCTGTGCACAACTCCTCTGGATCCAACAACAACTAAGGGATTTCGGGATAGAAACCAAGGAATCGCCAATTTTCTGTGACAACACCAGTGCTATAGCGATTACATACAATCCGGTGTTGCACTCAAGAACAAAGCATATTGATATAAGACATCATTTCATCCGGGAGCACGTTCAGGAGAAACACAACCGGCTGGAATACGTCTCGACCGAGCAACAAGTAGTAGACATCTTCACAAAACCGTTACAGGAAGCTAAGTTTTCTCACTTTCGAAATATTTTGGGAATTACTGATGTTAAGCAACTCATATCATGATTATGCATGCATATTACTTACCTAAGTAACAATGAGAAACTAGGATATGTGTTCAGGGAGAAGCTCTCGCTTCTCAAACCATATTCAAATAGGCCATTGACAATTCAAGAATGCTAACCGGGAGGAAGTCTCCGGTTATGTTCGATTACTTCATAACGTCAAATCACATGTATACTTACTATACGGTTGAAATAACCGGGTTGAAGTGGATATACTCAATCCAAAGATGAACAAATGTTGACATAAATCAACATTTCTTCACAATCGGAACAAAATATCCAACTAAAACCGGTCATGGAAAACCGCTTAGTACAAATGCACTCTAGTTCTGATGGGATGAACTTCTCCGGTTAACTTGGGATAACTAACTGAGTTTTCATGCATATTTTGAAAAATGAAGCCTGTAATAAATAAAAACAGTCTACCTCAATCGAGATGACGACATGTGTCCATCATCAAGAGAGGGAGACTCACATCTTGTCAACAAATTTTTGTCATCATGAATATCGTGGTAATAATTAGCTTTTGCCTTGGAAATAAACATTATACACTTCAACAAGTTAAAGCCTATTAAATAACTGATGACATCATCAAGCATGCTTAACCTACTAATCTAGCCGAACCCCTGGCTATATAAACAACCCTTAAACCTTCACAAATCTTCACAAAATCACTATTCACAAAAACAGTCTTGAGCTTAAAACTCTCTCAAGAACATGAACTCCAACTCTCTAGCAAAGAAGATCCTATTGGTTGGTTTCAACTCATTCTATCAATATGAAGACCATAAGGTTAAAGAAATGTTCTTAGCCGTTGAAAGAAGCAGGCTAAGAAGATTCCTCGAAAACAGATTCATTCTCGACTACCTAGTAGTCGAAGAATTCTTCCAGACCGCAAAGGAAGTGCATCGAGACATAATCGTTGCACAAGTTTACGGTCAGAAATTTCTATTCAGCGAGACGGATTTCGCTGAATACTGCGGTTTGCCCACTGAAGGGGTAACCGACTTAACCTACTCTCCGGTGACCATGGAAGAAATGTGTCGTCGGTTCTACAACTCTGACATCCCGGTTAGACCCTGGGGTTCTAAAAGACAACTCTCTCACAAGTACCAGCTTCTTTGTGAGATTCTGGGAAAGTCCATCTTGGGCTGAGAGAAAAGCTATTACTACACCCAAAGGCTTTTCGAGATGATGATCGTTGTAACGGTTGGGACACCGGTCAATTGGTCCTGGATCATCTTCAGCAACATGAAGAAGATTCTCCTTTCAAACAAAACTGGCTACGCTCCTCAGCTAAGAGGTTTTTGTGCCAGTCTGGACATTCACTCCGGACCCTTTGTAACCCTCCATCCAAAGAATGTGCTCACTAAAGAGAGAGTACAAGAGTTGGTCGACCGGTGGGAAGCAACTAAGGCAAAAAGGAATCAAGCGGCCGAATCATCTAATGTTTAGACTGTCTATTCTTCTGTCTCATTTCTTTTCTTTTCCAAAACCGGTAATTTTGTTGTACTACCGGTTTGGTACCCCGAATTAATGAAGATCATTTCCTTCCATCTAAGTCTAAAATCATAAATGTTCAAACATTTAATACGCCGTACCAAATCAAATCAAATCACTCTTGGAAATAGAAATCTTCATTTTCAAGAAGCATGCCTGATCTGACTTGACTAGACATGCCATTATTCTCTTGAAAACTCACAAGTCATTAATGACCAGACATAAAACGGTCAGATTTTTCAAATATATCCTCATTAAATGCATCCAACCGTTCAAGCTATAAAAGGGGACTCAATCTTCCATCTTCAAAACACGTTTTCTTCACTCTACTCTCTAAAGCTTGAAAGATCAGAAAATACCTTCAACTTTTCTCACTCTTCCTCACAATGTCTGCTGAACTTAGGAACACTCTCATCGTCGATTTCGAAGACGTAAAAGACAGTCGATATCATGACTGCATTTTCCAACCGATCATAGAATCGGGGCTTCAGGGATTCCTTAAAGGCTCAGACACTATCCTCGTAGAGGAAGTGTGCGAGTTTTTCAATAATGACCACATCCTAGACGATGGTAGCATTCACACCATCATTGACGGTCAATTTCTTCGGATTACCGAAGATCAATTTGCTAACTTCTTTCATCTTCCAACCGAAGGCTTCTCTGACTTCCCAACACCATTACTTCCGGCTAAGGAAGACTTCTTCCAGATCTTCTCTTCTTCCATCGTACCGGTCAAGGACTTCGGGAAGAAAGAAAGACTTGCCCCTCACTACCAAGTCTTGCACGACTTGGTTCAAAGGTCTATCATGGGCCGAATGCTAAACCAGAATTACAACTGGGAGGCTTTCGACATCATGATAGCCATCATCCGCAACTCGTCAATCAACTGGGCAACCTACCTCTTCAACAACCTGAAGCTGCTCATAACTGCTTCAAGGGGAAGGACCAGCTTTGCTCCTCAAATCACTCGATTTCTGATGGCTCAGCGCCGCTACCTTGAACCCGGTGTTCCTGTCGGACCGGCCAACACCATCACCATATCCATGCTAGACAGATGGATATCGAGGATTGAGGAATGGACACCCGACAACACCGTGAACAAGTGGTTCGACAGAATGGTGGAAGGGGATTGGTTTAAGGAAAACTGAGTTATCTGTCTTTCTTTCCGGTTTTTGGTCATTTTGATGTACGATCAAAACCGCTTGATGTTAACTCTATCATTTATAAAACTTTCTAATCTTAAAGTCTCCGGTTTCCTTTTCATATCTTTCTTTCCGGCCTTTAAAGTTTAATAGACATAAGACTTAATGTTAAACGAAACTTCCGGTTAACAACGCTTCAAGTAAAACCGGAATCTCAAGAAAAATGAAAAGTTTGAAAACTTACTGCCCACGGTTTTACCTCACAAAAGCTTACCGCCCATTGGTTTTCCGCATTTACCGCCGAAAGTTACTGCAGTAACTTTTGGAGGGAAAATTGGCGCCCAAAACACTATCAAGTGACGGTTCGTCTTCCAACCATTAGGAACCGCCTTCTATATAAGTTCAAATCAGCCCATTCGTCACATACACTTTCTCTCTCTAAAACTTTAAGATCTTCAAAGGCATTCTAACTTCCGATCATCACTGTTCTTCATCTTTTCTTCTCAAATCTACCATGGCTCTAGGCAAAGCACCCTTCCAATGGATGTTGCAGGTCGATTTCGCAGACATTGATGAACACGCTGGAGATAAAAACAAGGTTGTTCTTCAATCTCTAAGAGATTCGGGGTTGGAGGAGTTCTTATCTGGTCCATTCATCGTATATCCGACGGCGGTTATGGAGTTTCTAGCGACGGCGACGCTAACAAAGAGGAAGGTCTCCGCCACTGTCAACGGCAAGAAAATTCTGATCACTAAGGAGTTATTTTCTAAAGCCCTCGGTTTTCCCAACACCGGTTTGGATCTCAAAACCGACCTAACCGATGCAGAGTCCAATGCGGTCCGGTTGGTGATATCGGCTAAAGATCAGGAACTGGTGATTCACTCAAGCCAGAAGAACAAGCTGAAACCGGAGTTCAGGTGGCTGCTGAACATCATCGCTCGATCTATTCAGGGAAGATGAGGTAACTTCGATAACCTGACGAAACTTAAGCTCAAAATGATGATGACCATTGTCCGCGGTGACAAGGTAGATTGGGGAGCCGTCATCTTCGAAGAATTCTATGAAATGGTGATTTAGAAGGATGGCAGGGTTCAAGCCTTCGCAATGCAGATTGTCAAGATTCTCAAGTTTCTCAAGTTAGTTCTTGGTGAAGGTGAACCGCTCCCACCTAACAACATTCTCAACTCCGAGTCGATGATTGAGAAGCCCGACAAAGCGGTCAAGCCGAAGTGTTCCAGAACGAAGTCTTCAAAAGGGACCAGTTCTTCCGCTCCGACTGAAGAAAATTCAAAACAAGAGAAACCGAAGAGAAAGGCGGTTGAAGCCGAAGCCGCACAAGAAAAGAAGGGGAGGAAGAGGTCTTCTGCAAAGAAGATTTCCAGCAAGCCGACTGACTCCGAGAAAACCCTTTCCTCGGATAATCCACCGAAGAGAACCGGAGACGTCTTCCAACCCATCCCCATCAACACCGTTTCATCCCACTCCTATTAACTCTCAATCACCAAGGCAAACCGAACCCTCGGGGAGCCACAAAACCGAGTCAGTATCAAAGGAAAAAGCAGAGGTTAGTATCAACTCTGAAAACTCCAAGTCTCCAAGCAAAAAGATCGACGAGGTAATGGCCGACGTAGGCTTAAATACCTCAGAAATTATCGTGGACGTAGTCCAAAATATTTCCAGGGAAACCGAAGATGATGTGTCAAGTCGTCTTAAGTCAGTTGATCAGGTTGAGATACCCGATCAAAGTGAAATTCATCCGGTCGAAGAAACGGCCAAAACCGCAAACATTACTCCTCCGGCTCAGGAGAGTAACTCTGAAGAACAGGAACCATCTGGTTCCGCAGGGAACAAGTTAGTTCCAGATGTCACAACAAACTAATCGGCTCAAGATGGGCCAACCGATCCAACATTCATACCTGAAGGGTCAGTTCAAGTTAACAAAGGAAAAGAGGTTCTAGTTGAAGATTCGACGGTGACGGGAAAATGTACTCTACAAACCGGCTCCCAACCAGAGATCTTAACCGGGGACAAGGTCATTCTCTCAGCAGAACAAGAGGAGGAAATGTTTGAGGGGCTCATTAGGGACATGAACAGAAGTGCCAGTGATGTGATATCACCATACCTCCTATGGGTACATCTTCGTTGTGAAACAAAGCTGTCAGATATGATTCCAGGGATGAGCGGAAACAAACACTGGGAGAAACTCATTAAATTAGAAGAAATGGCCCTCAAGCTGGCACACACCAACCATATCCAACCCGCCTTCAGCAAAACCGCGGTAATTCGCGAATACGCTCGATTACAAGCAGTAGAGGATGCATTAAAGGAAGTGGAAGGAGAAACGCTAACTCCGATTGAAATGAGAATGACTGAACGGTTTCATCCGGTGCGGGAAAAGCTCCTGAAAAGTCTTGACCATCTTGATGCACAATGGAGAAACGGATGCCGACACCAACTAAGCAATGCCGACCTATATCAGAGCAAGCCCTTCTTTGCTGCCGGGGAGACATCCAGGACAGCAGAAAACCAGGAACGAGATCCTCCTCAAAATTTTAAGGCTCCTGAACTTGATCAGATAAAGCAGGCGGTGATCGACACCCTTGAGTCGTGTCTTGGAAACTACAACACTGCAACCGATGAGAGGATTGCAGCAGCTGAAGCGAATCTGTCGAACACCATTCGGGGATCTGTTCAAACTGAAATAGCCAACACCGTTCAAACATCTATCAAATCCATGATAGATGAGGCTGTGCAAACCTCCGTCAAATCCTTGATCGCAGAATCCATTCAAACCGCAACCGCTCCTCTGGTAGATATATTGAAGGCCATGGCTATTCAAATTGGAGAGTTGTCCAAACTCCAAGTAAGCAAGACTCAAGAGCAAATCGAATCTGACGCCGAAACCGCAAAAAGATTACAAGACGAAGAAAGAGAAAGGGAACGGTTGCAAAAGGAACTTGAGGAGAAAGATCTTGAGTTTGCCTAGAAATGCAACGAGGAAGAACAGGCAGCTATCCAGGAACCCATAACGGCTCAACCGTCACACGCTATGAAGACAAGAAACAAGAACAAAAGGAAGGCGGTTGCAGAGGTAATGAAGCGGGCAGAACAAAGCCGCCAAAGAGTAATAGTACCGGACGGGCTGAACGTGCAACATGTTGATGATGAAGAGGAAGAGGAAGAAGAAGAGGATATCGAAGAACTCAACCGGCGCAAGAAGAGGACACTTGAAAGGTCAACCACAACTCCAAGCTCCAGACCAACTGCTACTCAACCGCCTCGTCAACCAAAACCAGTTTGTACCAGTATTGGATTCGGAAAAAGGACTTCCAGCATCTCAACTGTGTGGGCCGGATTACAGATTGACGCTGAAAGACGCGACAGGGAGTGGAAGGCAAGGGAAGAAGAAGAAAGAAGGCGACTGGAAAAAGAACTTGAAAAGGGGGGACCATCCAAGCCTTAGTCCTCTTTTCTTTCCTTAAGAACAATTTATGTTATTTGGTTTCAGAACTCAGTTGCTTTATGTTTTGAATTTATCAGTGTTTACACATCTTTTGAAAAACCTCAAAACAACATGTTCTTGAAATTCTTTTACAAAAACAGAAAATATTCATAAAGGGAGATATCACTAAAGCAAAACTTTTCAAACCGGCCATACATTACAAGTTTTGAATATTTATTCTAAATAATCAAAAAGGGAGAAATTGATAAGAAAAATTAAGTAAAGTTAATTTTTAAACCGGCCACACATTACAAGTTTTGAATATTTATTCTAAATAATCAAAAGGGAGAAATTGATAAGAAAAATTAAGTAAAGTTAATTTTTAAACCGGCCACACATTACAAGTTTTGAATATTTATGCTAAATAATCAAAAAGGGAGAAATTGATAAGAAAAATTAAGTAAAGTTAATTTTTGGAACCGGCTAGAAAAACTAAACAGTTGTTAATCTCTATGTGCAGGAACAGATCAAATCGTATGAACCGACTAGGAGCTTCATCAACCGGATGTTGAAATACCTCAAAGAAAAATCAGTTCCAAGTGATCAAGTCAAGATCAGAGGAACCGGTTTTTAACTCTCTCAAGAGACCGGATAGCAAAGACAAAGTTCACATTCCAGCCGGATCATATTATGTAAGAGGCAAAACCGGAAACTACAACCTACAGAAGTGACGTAGTATGACGAAATAGACGTGTCTCGAAGGAATAAAAGAAGATCAGATCCGATCGGAAGCATGCGAGGAAAGCAATGATGATTTACTGATCCGATGTTGACAACCGGAGGTGCATGCCTGACACGTGTTCGAATCTGCAAACCGGCAACGTCACATTTTCTTGAGGAATCCTTGTATGCTTGCCAAGTGTTGAGGAAGGTGAAACGTGCAAGTAACCTCCCTGCACCGGCGTGATAATGATCAACCAATCCCACAGAGAGAGAAGAAAATGACCGTTGGGATATCATCTACTTTAAAAGGAAGATGAAGTGTCCTCATTTAATAAAAATCACATCCTTCTGAGAAAAGCGATAAGTTACAAAAATCTTAGAGAGATAAACTTTTACGATCCAAAATCGGTGTGTCATAAAACCGGAAGCTTTATGTGTCTTGTTGTGTTGTGTTATTGTATTACATCAAGAGTGAGTTGGTGTAACCGGCGAGTAGCAAGTTGGGCTCGACCGGCAGTGTTGTTGTTGTAACTTTAAAAGTTAGTGGAGATCCTTCTCATAACTTGAGAAGAAGGGGTGACGTATGAGGGTTTGCTCCGAACATCCATAAAAAATCTTGTCTCGTGTCACTTCTTTCGTTTCATTACTTACTCAATTAACCTAACCTCAAACCAAATTAATCGTACTCTGTAAACCGGTCCACTCATATCTCTAAAACTGACTCCTTCTAAACATCATATAATTCGCATACGTTGCTTCAGACTGAAACAGACATTTCCGCCCTTGAACCCGTTTCAAGAGTCTGTGACAGTTTGTGTAGTGCTGAGAACGGTTATAGTCTCTAACCGGACTATCACCAAAAAGTGTTGTGTGTTGTAAGCGGCCACCCTTCCTGAAAACGAAAACACCCCGATCCTCCAAGGGCGTCCCCGATCCTAACACACATCTAACTACGTATCTGTTAGACTGCATGTCTAACTACGTATCTGTTACACTGCACATCTAACTACGTATCTGTTAGACTGCACGTCTAACTACGTCTATTAGACTACACGTCTAACTACGTATCTATTAGACTACACGTCTAACTATGTATCTGTTAGACTACACGTCTGTGTTAGAATGCACGTCTAACTCAATGCATCTAATGGCCAATCAGTCTAATGAACCTAATGTAGACTTAGTCTAATATAACCTGTTTTCGATACACCTACACCAAAAACGATTAGACAGTTTAATTTAATTTTATACATACTCATCATCAAAATTCCAATAGTCAAAATACTTTGACACTAAGTCAAAATAATTTGACCCAACATGAAAGAAGCAAAGAAAGAGATTTATGGTCCTTCCCCTTTCACGTTAGGATCAGCTTCTTCTCCTGGAAGAAGATTGTCCGTTAGAAGGTCCTCAAATCGAGTGATAGCACCTCGGTCTCCAATGCTTCCACCTCCTCTATCGCTTCCACGACCTGAGCCTTTTTTTCGTGGTCTTGGACCTTCTTTTCTGTAGCTTTTCATTTAGATCGGGTTCCTCTAGCAGCTGCTCCTCTGGCAACTCCACATCTTGAACTGTCTCCTTAAGAGCTACCTTCCCCCTTTTTAACATTATCAATTTCAGCATCATTAAGTATTATTACACGGGTCTTTCTTTAACAACAGCAGCCTCATCCAATTCAATAGCTTGAATGGATCTTGCAAGGGAGTCAGCCTGTTCCATTCTTTCTGCTTCTACTCTACTCATTGATTTGATCACTTCCACCATTTAAGCTTGAAGGAGATCTATTGAAGAAACGAGGACCTGATGGTGCTCTATTTGACGATTAATGACACTTTTCTAAAAGTTCCTGTACTTATTATTTGCAATGTTGACTTCATACGTGTTTCTATGCATAGTTGTCTCCAATTCTTTCTAAATACCGAAGAAGGAAGACATCTCTTTTTGACTTAACACCGTGCCTTTTTCAAGATTAACCAACCTGGACTACATATCCACCATATTCTCTATGATAGAATTTATCGCATCCAGTATTGTAGTACAGAAGTTTGCATCTCCATGAAAAGCCTCTTCGGAAGAACGATCAACAGAGAACACACCTTGAGAGTGAGCCGAAGTAGTCCGAATTGGACTAATATGTGTATTCACTTGTAAAGAATATTCATGTTCTTTATCTTGCGAATGAGAAAAGGGGGTCTTGGACGCATCCTTGGATTTGTCTTCTTCATTGAGAATATCAGCACATACTTGTTGAATTCCTCCTGAAATATCGTCAGAATGCAAAGGTAATTTATTAACGAAGTCAGCAAGGTTTGCCGCAGTCCTTATAGAAGATGATCGAGGAAGAGGAGAACCCGGAATGAAGCACTCTTCCATGGGAATACCCTTAGAGGAATCTTCTTTATCATCTTGTTCCCCCTTAAAAGAGGGAAACTTCTCTGAATCTATCTCCTTTAATGGTTCCCCCACAGCGTTTGATCTAGGAGACATATCAGCACTCTTTGCTGATTCTTTTTCTCCCACCAGAGGTTTTTCTACAGTTTCATGAATAATAGGAGCCACCTCTGATGTCTCCTTCTGTTGAATATTAGATAGAAGAGCTTCAACAACAACCTCTTCTTCTTCTTATAGAATAGATTCATCTTGACCCAAGACAAGGGTCTGTTCAATAGTCTTTAGAGCTGATAGACGTGTCTCTTCAAAAGATATGTTTTCCATTTCAACAAGATGGGTAGCACCTGTTCATCTTCTTCTAACCCAGACTGATCAACGTAAAAAATCTCCATTGGCTCGTCCTCATCAAAAAAATCATGAAATAAGCTTAAACTAGAAGACTTTGTACCGTGAGCCTGTTGGAGAACGATTGTGCAATAATTATGTATAATGACATCACAAATGGGCACAAAGGCCAAAAGAGAGGAGAAGGTTACCTTATTGGACTTCTTAGACGCCTTAGACGCACCAGATTCTTTAGACGCCTTGTACGCCTTCTTTTGATCTTCAGCAGACCAGATGACTTAACCGCTTTCTTCAATGGGCTGGGGGATGGAGAGAGATGAAATAGGAACTGTGGCAATAGGAGGAATATTTCTTCTTGCCCTGGAGTCAACTACTCTAGAATCTTTTTTTAGGGAGCTCTTCTGGCTATTCGTGCTCACCGCGGACTCCATTACCGATTTTGTTCGTTTTTCTCCCGTAGACAACATGGAAGTAGTCTGTCTTTTAGAACGAGTGACCGACTGGCCACCTATCTGTTGGCTGGAAGAGACAAAACCCATCTCCTTTGAGAGCTTCATTCTCACAAGAACGCTCTGCACTGAGCAATTTGTGTATATGTGACTCGGTTAATAGCCTGACCTTCACCAATAGGAACACATAAATGCTTCAGAAATCGACTGAGTTGGGTTACGAAGCCTACACTTTTCTTATTCTTGGAGTAAATTGACTCACAAAGATTAGAAAATTATGTAGAGGCCCATATTACTTGAATACCTCTTGAGATGGCTGTCATATAGTGGAAGTGATCCTAACTATATGAATCTAATGAGTCTGCTCTAGCTTGGAGACCCTTACCTATAATGTTGTTCAATAGAGTTAAGTGTGGCTTTAGAGCCTTCTTCTTCCCGTTCAGCCTTATTTCTAAACCATCGTTTGAAAAGACCGTCTTCATCCCCGTGATAGTTTCTGCAGGAAATGCAAAATTAAAGTGATGGCCCTCCGATGGATGTTCAAAGAACTCCGCATAGGCCGATTCGTTGTAAGATACATGTGATTCATTCATAGTCGTCGTAATGGATTCTCCGACCAAGACCCATCTTGAAAAACTCTCGAACTTCCTTCTCAAAGAATATAATTAGACTGCCAAGATACTTTATGAGACTGGAATACTCCAAGGATCGGAACATATCAACCAAATCATGTTGATAGAAAGTGTAAACCGAGAAGAAATCTACCTACAGAGTGTAGTGACCAAGAGTGATCTTCTACTTAGCGATTTGAGAAAATATGAAGAAGATGAAACGATTTCTTATAGAGAAGTTAGAGAAAACTAGGGTTCTTAAGAAATTAGCGATCGTAAAAGGCATCCGACACATGCACGATGTCCTTAAATAGAATCCCAACAGTCGCATGGCTTAACCGTCATATTTAACATAAGGGGCCCCACCAATTTAATGTTAGACACCTTTTCCCAAAGGTAGTCAACATTAATTTTGAGGGTATATCAGTCATTTTCCTTATCCTTGAGAGACACGCGTCTTCAGGTTTTTAGGAAGTGACTGTTCAATATTTTGAGCAAGAAAGTTAGATGACATCGCATAAAAGACATTTGTCCTCAATTGATTATGAAGATGAAGCATCTAATAGCACACGTAGTTAGATGTTTCACTTACTTCTACAATCTATGTAGACCGAGTGTCTGTTAGATGCATGAGTCTATTAGACGCATGCATCTAATCACGTGTCTTATAGATTTTTATCCGTTTATTAGACGTAGATGTCTAATTATGCATGAACAACACGTATGAGACGTGTGTTTGGTTAAACGTGATCGTCCAACTACTCTTGTCTTATATATGTTTGAACGTCTATTAGACTTCGACGTCTAACCACGTAGGTTTTTCACCAAGACCTTTCACATTAGATTGTGTAATTAAGTATACGTCTAAGTACTTGCTCTTCTTTTAGACGTCCTCGTCCAAATGACCAATTAAAGCTTTCGTCTGCGTACATCTTTATTTACACAATAAATTTCCCTTTCAATTTATGCATGAATAAAAAGAATTCCTATGGAATAGTGTGAGCCATTATTGTTCCTCTAGAACAAATCTTCAGAAGATAATCCACCAATCTTCCTTCCTGCAGCTTTCCTGAATCACCTCAATGAGAAAATATTTACAAATTTTGGTACCCGCATTCACTTGGGTCCTCGATCAATCAGTCTCTTAGGAATCCATATTTGAGTTATTCTGATGGACTTCCCTTTTTGTGTAGTGATAAGTGCATATTATTTTGACTTAGCAGACGTGATAGAAAAATTAAGTAAGTTAATTTTTGGAACCGGCTAGACAAACTAAACAGGTGTTAACTTTCATGTGCAGGTACAGATCAAATCATATGAACCGGTTGGGGCATCATAAACCGGTTGCTGAAATCCTTCAAAGAAATCAGTTCCAAGTGATCAAGTTAAAGATCAGAGGAACCGGTTTTCACTCTCTCAAGCGACCGGTCAGCAAAGACAAAAATTTACATACCAGCCAGATCATACTGCACAAGAGACAAAACCGGAAAATTCAAACTTCAAGAGTGACGTGACATGACGAAAGAAACGTGTATTGAAAGAATAAAAGAAGATTATATCCGATCGGAAGCATGCGAGGAAAGCAATGATGCTTTATTGATCTGAAGTTGACAACCTGAGGTGCATGTTCAACACGTGTCCAAATCTGATAACCGATTATGTCATCTTTCACTCAGAGCTGCCTGCACGACTGCCAAGTGTTGAGGAAGGTGAAGCGTGCAAGCAATCTCTCTGCACCGGCGTGATAACGATCAACCAATCCAGAGGAGAGAGAAGAAAAGTGACCGTTGGCTCTTCTCAGTTATAAAAGGAAGACAAAACGTCTTCATTAAATGCAAGTTACGGATTACGAAAAACAAATCATCAAAGCATTAAGTTAGAGAGATAAACTCCTATATTTCAAAACCGGTGTGTCTAAAACCGGAAGCTTTCTGTATCGTGTTGAGTTGTTGTATTACATCAAAGTGTGAGTTGGTGTAACCGGCGAGTAGCGAGTTGGGCTCGACCGGCAGTGTTGTTGTAACTATAAAAGTTAGTGGAGATCCTTCTCATAACTTGAGAAGAAGGGGTGACGTAGGAGAGTTTGCTCCGAACATCCATAAAAATCCTTGTCTCGTGTTCTTTCTTTCGCTTTCTTTATTTACTTACTTAACCTAACCTCAAACCAATCGTACTCCGTAAACCGATCCATTTATATCCATAAAACCGACTCCTTCTAAAACATCATCTAAAGTCGCATAAGTTGCTTTAACCTGAAACAGACATTTCCGCCCTTGAACCCGGTTCAAGAGTCTGTGACAGTTTGTGTAGTGCCGAGAACAGTTATAGTCTCTAACCGGACTATCACCAAAGTGTGTTGTGTGTTGTAAGCAGCCACCCTTCGTAAAACCGGAAACACCCCGGTCCTCCAAGGGCGTCCCCGATCCTAACAAGAAGTCTTCCTGCTTGTCAGTTGCTGAGTTTAACTTCTTATAGGACTTGTCTTAGTCATTGCTATCAAATCCTAAACCGGATTTACATCTAGAAGGCTTCAACAGAATAATCTGATATTTGATAGTTTCTCTAGACCTTGTCCAAGAGCTTACAATATACGTTAAACGTTGGTTTTTAGAAGAAAGAGTCTGAATCTTTTCCTTGAGCATTTCATTCTTAGATAATCATATGTTATTCTTCGTCTAAATGTGAATAAGGCACAAGTTAAGAGCCACAAGTGAATGTGAGGCGTATAGTTAGCAATGGAGGAGAGAGCATCATCATATTCTCTTTTCTTCTTCTCCTACTATTTTATCCCCAAATCTGATCTTAAATTTTGTTTTCAATTCTAGAGTGGGATAATCAAATATTATCTAAAGGAAAGCATATAATACGCATAGTTGAAGTCCTACGCCCCATTTGGACATGTGATCTATTTTTTTCTGCAAAATAAAAAACTCAAACATTATAAAATAATTATTTATTTTAGGTTTGTTTGATTTATACTATTTTTATTTAATAAGTCCATATTCTAATTATAAATAGGAGTAAAATTAGGGTGTCTACAATATTACAAAAGAGTGAACTGAAAATATAAAAATAATAATTAAATAAAATATATATTATATTTTATAACACAAACACAAGACATACAAAGAATGATGGTATCTTGACCATAATAAAAATTATATCAAGAATGTAATTTATGAAAATAACACACCACAACTTAATACAATACATAAATATGAACACAACACTTTAAATATATCAGTTTCTTATTTAGTTTAGATTTTTAAATATAAAATATTATTTTTACTATATATATATATATATTTTAAATTAATTCATAATTAAATTATCAAAATTAAAATTTTGTAATGTAACCTTTTAAAACTAATAATAAATAAATTAGAATAAAAATTGAAAATTTTGATTAGGTTGAAATTCTACTCACACCACACACACAATATATATATATATATATTAAAATTTTAATTATATAAATAAATTTCATTATATTAATAAATAAAATCAAATAATATTTTTTGTTCATATTAAAAAAAAGAAAAATACGTGCCCAACAAAATTTGTGTATGCCTACTTAAAATAATGGATAATTTTGTTATTTTTTCTTCTTTCTTAAATTTAATAGACTGTAACTTAACAATTACTTGAAGAATACATGAAAATAAATTTTGAATTGTTAATTAAAATATTTTAATTTAATTTTGTAATTAATTACAAAAATAAAAATTATAGTAACAATAACAGTAATTGGATGATTTAAGTTAAAAAATATTATTAATTTATTCGACTTATTCTTAAATAATGTTATTAAATATAATGCTAAAATAATATTAATTTGATAAAATAATTATTTTTATGAATATTGGTGACTGATTAAAGTTGTAAATAGTTGTTTGGTTAGTTATGTTTTTACATTTTTTTTATTATCCTTGATAGTCATTTCTTACAATAAATATTCTAACATTTTATTAAAAAAATTCAAACTTATCATTCTAAAATCTTAATAAAATTTATTTTGGTTTTGGTTAACATAATTTATATTTATTCTAATTTAAGTTTTGAAAGATAATTTAATTTTATTATAAGTAAGAAAGACAATGATACATATACATAAACATATTAAAAATAATAAAAAAAAATTATTTTAAAAATAATAAAAATGATTAGATAAGAAAGAAAGTCATAGTCATAAGAGGATAAGAGGAGTTCGACACCAGAAGAAGAAGAGATGATGTAGACATGTTTAATAACATTAACTTCTTCGCCTAATAATTGATTATAAATGTGAATTATATATTAATTTTTTTTATAAAATTAAATCAATAAATAATATCTATTTTATACCATATTTTAAAATAACTTATATTTATAATCCAAAATTTTAAATATTTTTATATGCATCATTCTAATATTTTATAATTAAGAATCTAATAAGACACAATATCTCCTACCATCAGATACTAGGTTATTGACACATTTATAATAAGGCACTTCATGCTAATTTAGATGAACACAATCACTTTTTAAACATATTTTTAAATAAATGAATTATAAAAAAAATGAAAATTATGAATATTTCAAATAAAATCTATGTTATTATATATATTAATTTTATTATAATATTTATTTAAATTTGAATTATATAAATAAATTTCATTATATTATAAAATAAAGTCAAATAATATTTTTGTTCATATTAATAAATAAAGTCAAATATGTGTCTAGTGTGCCTACTTAAAATAATGGATAATTTTAATTATTTTTTTTATTTTTTAAATTTAATAAATTATAACTTAATAATGAATTGGAGAATTCGGGACAATCAATAATGTATTGTTAAATGAAAATATTTTAATTTTACTTTGTAATTAGTTAACAAAATAAAAATGAAAATTAACTGGTAACAGTAATGTGATGATTTGAGTTTAAAAAATATTAATAATTTATTTGATTTATTTTTAATTAATGACATAAAATATAGTAATAAAATACTATTAAATATTTTTTTTATAAATATTAGTGACTAATTGAATTTGTAACTAGTTTTCTAGGAAGTTATTTCTTTACATTTTTTTACATTTTTTTACCATTCATGATACTCATTTCTTACCATTAATTTTCTAACATTATAAACAAAAATTTGAAACAAAAATTTTAAATTTATTTTCTAAAATCTTAAGAAAATTTATTTTGTTTTGCGTTATCATAATTTCCATTTACTTTTTTTTAAACATTGAAAGGATAATTTAATTTCATTCTCAATAAGGAAGAATAATGAGACATATATACAAACATAATAAAAATAATTTAGATAAAAAAAGATAGTCATAGACATAATAGGAAGAGATGTTGACGATATATTTAATAACCTCAACACCAGAAGAGGAATAGATGATGTAGACATACATAAAAATATTGACGTCTTCGCCCGACAATCGATTATAAATGTGAAAGGACATTATGTAAATTATATATTAATTTTTAATAAAATTAAATAATAAAAAAATATCGATTTTATACCATATTTTAAAAGAATTGTTATTTATAATCCGAAATTTTAAATATTTTTATATGCATCATAGTAATATTTTATAATTAAACATCTAATAAGACAAAATATCACCTACAATCACATAGTAGATTATTGATACATTTATTTATAATAAGGCACGTCGTGCTTATTTTAGATCAACACAACCAATTTTTAAACAAATTTTTAAATAAATAAATTATAAAAAAATGAAAAATATGAATATTTTAAATAACATTTATTTTATTATATATATTAATCTTATTATAATAATTATTTAAATTCTAATTATATAAATAAATTTTATTATATTATAAAATAAAGTCAAATAATATGTTTGTCCCTGTTAAGAAAATATAAATATGTGTCCAATAAAGTTATGTGCCTACTTATTATAATGAATATTTGTATTTATTTTTTTAAATTAAAAAATTGTAAGTTAACAGAGAATTGGAGAAATAAGGACAATGAATAATGTATTGTTAAATGAAAATATTTTAATTTTATTTGGTAATTAATTAACAAAATAAAAATGAGAAGTAACAATAATGTGATGATTTAAGTTTAAAAAATATTAATAATTTATTCGATTTATTCTTAATTAATAACATTAAATATAGTAATAAAATAATATTAATCTAATATTTATTTTTTAATTAATATTAGTGACTGATTGAAGTTGTGACTAGTTCTCTGGGAAGTTATTTCTTTATATTTTTTTATTATTTTAGATAGTTATTTTTTAACATTAATTTTCAAATCTATGTTTTTAAAACTTTAGGAAAATTTATTTTGATTTGGGTTATCATAATTTACATTTATTCTAATTTTAAACATTGAAAGAATAATTTAATTTCATTAGAAGTAAGAAAGAATAATGAGACATAGATAAATATATTAAAAATAATTTAGATATGAAAGATTGTCAAAGACATAAGAGAAAGAGATGTTGATGATATGTTTAATAACTTCGACACCAGAAGAGAAAAAGATGATGTGGACATGCTTAATGACATTGACGTCTTCACCCGATAATCGATTATAAATCTGAAAAAACACTATGTAAATTATATATTAATTTTTAATATAATTAAATAAAAAAATAATATCTATTTTATACCATATTTTAAAATAACTGTTATTTATAATCCGAAATTTAAAATATTTTTATATGTATCATAGTAATAATTTATAATTAAGCATCTAATAAGACACAATATCTCCTACCATCAGATACTAGGTTATTGACACATTTATAATAAGGCACGTCATGCTTATTTAAATGAACACAATCACTTTGTAAACATATTTTTAAATAAATGAATTATAAAAAATGAAAATTATAAATATTTTAAATAAAATTTATGTTATTAAATATATTAATATTATTATAATAATTATTTTAATTTGAATTATTTAAATAAATATCATTGTATTATAAAATAAAGTCAAATAATATTTTTGCCCATATTAAGAAAACATAAATATGTGTCCCATAAAAGTTGTGTGTCTACTTAAAATAATGGATAAAATTGTATTTTTTTTATTTATTAAATTTAGTAAATTGTAACTTAATATTGAATTGGAGAATTCAGAACAATGAATAATTTATTGTTAAATGAAAATATTTAAATTTTATTTGGTAATTAATTAACCCAAAAAAATGACAAGTAATAGTAATGTGATGATTTAAGTTAAAAAAATATTATCAATTTATTCGATATATTCTTTCTTAATTAATCACATTAAATATAATAATAAAATAATATTAATCTAATAATTTTGTTTAATAAATATTAGTGACTGATTGAAGTTGGAACGAGTTGTCTGGGAAGTTATTTCTTTATATTTTTTTATTATCCTGGATAGTCATTTCTTACCATTAATTTTTTAACATTATAAATAAAAAATTTTAAAAACAATTAAACCTATTTTTTTAAATATTAAGAAAAATTATTTTAGTTTGGGTTATGATAATTTACATTTATTCTAATTTTAAGTATTTAAAAGATAATTTAATTTCATTATAAGTAAGGAAGAATAATGAAATATATATATATATATATATATATATATATATATATATATAAACATATTACAAAGAATAAAAAAAAAATTAAATAAGAAAGATAATCATAGACATAAGAGGAAGAGATGTGTGTGAAATGTTTAATAACCTCTACACTAGAAGAGGAAGAGATGATGTGACATGCTTAATAACCATAACGTCTTCGTTCGATAATCGATTATATATATGATAATTATTTTTAAAAAAATTAAATGAAAAATAATATTGATTTTATATCAAAGTTTAAAATAACTTTTATTTATAATCGGAAATTTTAAATATATTTATATGCATCATAGTATTATTTTATAATTCAGCATATAATAAGACACAATATCACCTACAATCACATAGTAGGTTGTTGACACATTTATAGACACAACAGACACAACCTGCTTATTTTTTACCAACCCAACCACTTTTCAAGCATGTTTTTATTAAAAATGTTAAGATTTACATTAAATATTTTAAATGAATATTCTTAACTTTTTTATAAATTTTTTTTCTTCTAAATCTTAAAACATATATAAAACACTAAATTTTTCTTGAAAAATAATGAAATTGTTGATTAAAAAATATATATTTTTTTTCTTTTTAATTTATTAAATAAAGTTCAATAATAATGAAGATAACTATATGTCATTATTTTTTAATGTACATAGTTGCACTTAAAATAATTTTAATTCGAAGTAAAAGAATAAGTAGTTACAATAGATAATTATAATTCTAAGTAAAAGAATAAATAGTTACAACAATAATAGATCAGGTTGGGGTCAAAATAATTTTTAATTGGAAATAAAAGAATAAGTCAAATATTTGGTAATATTGAGTTAATTTTTATTTGTATTTTAGTTAGACATATAAAAATTACTATGTTAATTTTAATTGATAAACAAATTTAATTTATTTTAGTTTTAATATTTTCTTTTATCTATTTAAACTACGTTTTCGTAAGTTGTAGTGTATTTTAAAAATATAACAAATTTATATTCAAATTAATTTTATTTTTTGTTTAAATATAATTGTTAAAATTGAATTACAAATTTCTATAAAATTTAAAATATAGAAATTGAAATATAAATAATATTTAATTATGATGATACTGAAATTAAAATTCTAATTATAATGTCTTCTATAATTTAAACACATACTAAATAATTTTTGAGAGAAAAAATAGATACCTAAGTTCTAAATAAGTATGAAAATTCAATTAAGAAAGTAAAAGTATTAAGGTACAAGATTTTCATGATAAAATGTAGGTAGTTAATTTTGTATCGTTACAATCTTTAAGAGAGACGAGACACTAATTTTTTCAAAATACAACGACTTTCTTGTGTATTTTCAATAATCATATCGATTCCATGATCTAGGGCCACATTCATACATGATTCTTCACTCCACAAATAAATCAAAATTTTAAAAAAAAAATCAAATATAACTCAAAACTTATAACATAAATATTTTTTTTTTTATAAATTCTAAACATTCAAAATAAGAGTCATTTTACCATTCGAGACTAAAACTTTAAATTGAGCTATATAGAGCTCGAACTATCAAAGTTTTGGCCATTTGGGACATTTTACTAAATGAACGTTAGATCCGTCTATTTTAAAATTCATTTGCATTAACACATTTAACTATTGTTAGCTTAATATTAAATTTAATGTTTTGAACATTTCTTCGAGTTGTACACTATGGTAAAGAATATCTCATGCCCATTAGAGACCTTGATCGATTTTGCTTCTCGTATTTACTGAACTTTGCGGGTTCTCTAGATATAGGGATAAAAATATTTGAGTTTTGTATCGTCCACTAAATCAATAATTAATGGCTTTTAAAAATGATCAATATTTACTATATTTATTAAAGATCTTTGAAACTTATTTTGAGATTTATATTTATCTTAAAGTACAAGATTATTCTACACTCCAAAATTATGAAATTCAATTAATTCTTTTTCCTATACCTCTACAAGAGGTAGAGATGAATGTTAAAAATATGGAGGTTGAAAATGGTGATGAAGAATATTTTGAAGAATATATTGAAATTGAGATAAGTATTTCCCAATTCAATACAATCTTAAGGATAATGTGAGGTTGAAACAAAAATTTCAAACTTATCTTTCCAAAATCTTAACAAAATTTATTTTGGTTATGGTTAAGGTAATTTACATTTATTAAAAATAACTTTGATTTATAATTCAAAATTTTAAATATTTTTATATGCATCATTGTAATATTTTATAATTAATCATATAATAAGACACAATATCACCCACAATCACATAATAGGTTATTGACATAATTATAATCAGGCACATAGTTCTTATATTTTAGACCAACACTACCACTTTTTAAGTATATTTTTATTGAAAATGTTTCAATTTACTTCAAATATTTCAAATAAAAATTATTAACCTTTGATTTTATCAACTTTTTTTCTTCAAAATTTCAAAACATATAAAACATTTAATTTTGTTTGAAAAATCATAAAATTGTGCTAGTGATTCAATAATGTTTTTTAATATGTTTTTCCTTTACATTTATTATATATTGTTCAGTAATAATTAAGAGAACTATATCTCTTTATTTTCTCCATGTACGTTGTTACAGTAATAATAAATCGGTTGGGCTCAAAATAATTTTAATTCGAAGTAAAAGAATAAGTCAAATATTTGGTAATATGGAGTTAATTCTTATTTGTATTTTGGTTAGACATATTAAAATTATTACGTTAATTTTAATAGATAAAAAAGTTTAATTTATTTGATTGTACTTTAATTATTTAATTTTTAACTATTTAAGTTAACTTTTTGCAAGTTTTATTGTATTTTAAAAATATAACAAATCTATATTCAAATTAATTTTATTATGTTTGTTCAAATATAAGAATTAAAATTGAATTACAATTTTTTTATAATTTTTTAAATCTAGAAATTGATTTATAAATCTATTTTAATTAGGATGAAACTGAAATTAAAATTCTAATTAAAATGTCGTCTATAATTCAAACACATCCTAAATGATTTTCGAAAGATTAAGAAACAAATTAGATCCTAAATTCTAAATATGTACGAATATTGAATTAATAAAATATAAGTATTGCGGTAAAAGATTTTCATGATAAAATGTATTTTATTAATCTTGTATAGTAACAATATTTAAAAGAGACGAGTCGTCGATTTTTTCAAACACAACTAATTTATCATGTATCAATAATCCTATTAATTTTCCATGATTTAGGGCCACTTTCATACCTGATTCTTCATTTCCAAAAATAAATAAAAATTGAAATGAAAATCAAATATAACCCAAAACTTACCCATGCCTGCCAAGTTCACTTACCCAAGTTCACTTACCCAAGTTGCACAGTCTATACCTCCCTCAGAGGTCATCTGTATTCCTTTTATATACATATAATAATATTTATATATTTATATATATTTAAAATTTTTGTTAATCATATATTATGCCATTTGTATTCTTTTATATAAAACTTAATCCCCAAAAATCTACATGAATAGAGAGAGTACAGTAACAAGATGACCAAATGAAATAAATATTAATGAACGAATATTAGTTGTTTTTACATGGATTTACAAATAATAGTCATAGATAAATCAAGTAAACGATAAGGTTTATAGTTATTAATGGATCTCTTATATTAATAGATCTAGTTTCTGAATCATCGAAAAATGTAAAAGAAACAAAGAGAGATTGTACATAACTTTATCAATTCATCTTATGTGAAATAATCAAAAATAGATTTGAAAGAAACATGATGCTCACTCTTTATCATTTTCTATGAGTGTGCCGTGCGAAAATTCGAAGAGAGCAGTCATATATTATTCTTTGTCCCCGTGTTTCATCCGAAGGTGAATAAGGCACCTTATTGCTTTCATGTCTGGAGCTATAAGTGTATGTGAGGCGTATGGCTAGCGATGGAGGAGAGAGATTTATACTCTTATATTCTCTTCACTTCTCCAGAAATTTGAAAAAAACTTTTCAGTTTTAGAGTAAGATAATCAAATATCGGCGAAAAAGGAAAGCACACATTACGCATGGCTAAAATCTTAGGCCCATTTGGAAATGTGATCTCTTTATTTTCAAAAAAATAATAAAAAAACACTAAGAACCATAAATTAAAAAATAAATTTTCATTTTAAGTTTGTTTGATTTATAATATTTTTATTTAATAAGTTCAAATTTTACTTATAAATAACGTGTAAAATTAGGGTGTCTACTATATATTAAAAGAATGAACTAAAAATATAGATAATAATGATTAAATAAAAAACGTATTAACTTTTATAACACAGACAAACAATGACGGTGTCTTGACCATGATATAAATTATATCAAAAATGCAATTTTTAAAATTACCATTATCACAACTTAACATAACACTTAAATATAACAGTTTTTTTATATTTATTTTATAAATTAAAAAAATATTACTATATATATATTTTTAATTTATTTAAAATTAAATTGTCAAAATCTAATTTTAGTAATGTAACATATTCAGAATAATAATAATAAAAAAATTATAATAAAACTGAAAATTATGAATATATTGCAATCATACTCACACCACATAATATATATATTATATAAAATTTATGTTTTTATTTATATTAAAATATTATAATAATTATTAAAATTTTAATTATATAAATAAATTTCATTATATTATAAAATAAAGTCAAATAATATTTTTGTCCATATTAAGAAAAACATAAATATGTGGCTAATAAAAGTTGTGTATGCCTACTTACAATAATGGATAATTTTATTATTTTATCTTCTTTTTAAAATTTATTAAATTACAACTTGGTAATGAATTGAAGAATTCATGATAATGAATAATGAATTGTTACTTAAAATATTTTAATTTTTTTTGTTATTAATTAATAAATTAAAAATAAAAGTAATAATAACAGTAATATAGTAATAAAATAATAATAATTGATGATTTATGTTAAAAAATTATTAATAATTTAATTGATATATTCTTAATTAATGACATTAAATATAGTAATAAAATAATAATAATCTGATAAAAAAATTTGTTTTCATAAATATTAGTGAATTATTAAAGTTATAAATAAATATTTTGGGAAGTAATTTATTTACCTTTTTTTAATTATCATTGTTAGTGATTTCTTACCATAAATTTTCTAACATTTTAAACAAAAACTTCAAACTCATCATTCTAAAATGTTAACAAATTTTATTTTAGTTTTGGTTAAGATAATATCCATTTATTCTAATATTAAATATTGAAAAGATAATTTAATTTCATTATAAGTAAGGAAGAATAATGAGAAATATACATAAACATATTAAAAATAATTTAGATAAAAAAGAAAATCATAGCCATAAGAGGAAGAAATGTTGCTGATATGTTTAATAACTTCGACATAGGAGAAGAAGAAATGATGCTTTGCCCGACAATCGATAATATATATGAAAGGACACTATGTAAATTATATGATAATATTTAGAATAATTAAATAAGAGTATAATATTGATTTTATACTAAATATTACAATAACATTCATTTATAATCCGAAATTATAAATAATTTTATATGCATCATAATAATATTTTATAATTAAACATCTAATAAGACACACTATCACAATAGAAGGCTTATTTTAGACCAACACAACCACTTTTTAAGCATTATTTTTAATAAAAATGTTATAATTTACTAAAAATATTTTAAACAAAAACTCTTAAACTTTATTTTTATCAACCTTTTTTCTTAAAAATTTCAATACATATAAAACCCTAAATTTTGTATGAAAAATAATGAAATTTTATTAGTGATTCAATAAAGTTTTTTTTATTTGATTTTCTTTTAAATTTATTATATAATGTTCAGTACTAACTAATAGAACTATATCTCATTATTTCTTCCATGTATGTAGTTACAACAGTAATATAGATCAGGTTGGCCTCAAAATAATTTTAATTATAAGTAAGAGAATAAGTCAAATATTTGCTAATCTGGAGTTAATTTTATTTGTATTTTGATTAGAAATATTAAAATTATAGTTAATTTTTTACTATTTAAGCTACCTTTAAGTAAATTTTAGCGTATTTTAAAAATATAACTAATGTATATTCAAATTAATAATTAAAATAGAATTAAAATTTTCTATAATTTTAATTATTAAAATTTAATTATAAATAAAATTTAATTAGTATGAAACTAAAATTAAAATTCTAATTATAATATCATCTAGAATTCTAACACACCTATATGATTTTCGAAAAGATTAGAAATAAATTAGATACCTAAATTCTAAATAAGTACAAAAATTCAATTATTAAAAAATAAGTATTAAGATATAAAATTTTCATGATAAAATGTAGGTCATTAATCTTGTATAGTAACAATCTTTAAGAGGGTTTAAGAGGGACGAGTCACCGATCTTTTAAAACACGATGACTTTATCGTGAATTTTCAATAATCCTATCAATTTTCCATGATTTACGGCCACTTTAATACATGATTCTTTACTTACACAAATAAAATCAGAATTGAAAAGAATATCAAATATAACCCAAAACTTATAATCTAAATTAATGTTTTTATAAATTCTAAACATTTAAAACAAAAGCCAATTATCATTTGGGGCTCGAGATATATGGAGTTCGAACTATCAAAATTTTGGTCATTTAGGGATTTTATTAAACGGACGTTAGGTTTGTGTATTTTAACTGATGTTTCAATAAAATTAATTAATTTAAATTTTACATGTCAAACACGTCATTATCTTTCAACAGGTTTTCTCTTAGACATCTTCTTCTTCAATTTATTTTTTCTTCATTCATCTATTTTTTTATCCATCTCTAAGAAACTATTCATGATAAAAAATTAATGTATTTAGATTTTTGTTTGATTTACTTTTAGATTGGTTTGATGTAGGTTTAAATTCTACGTTCGTTAATTCGTTAATATCGTTAATTTTGATTTAGGTTTACATTAAGATATGTTGTATTTAGGGTTTAAATTAAGGTTTTTCTTTTTGTTCCTTTTTAGATTGGTTTGAAAGCTAGAAGCTCAAAGTAATTTTGATGCTTTATTTTGTTCTCTGTTTTAGACCGTCATTTCTGTTGAAATTATATTCATTGTTTGAGTATATATGAAACTCCATTGAATTCTATTTGTTTAGTAATAATTAATAGAACTATATCTCAATATTTCTTCCATGTGCGTAATTTTAGTAGTAATAGATCAGGTTGGGCTAAAAATAATTTTTAATTTGAAGTAAGATAATAAGTTATTACAGCAGATAATTTTAATTCCAAGTAAAAAAATAATTAAATACAACATTAATAGATCAGGTTGGACTCAAAATAATTTTAATTCGAAATAAAAGAATTATTCAAATATTTGGTAATATGGAGTTAATTCTTTTTGTATTTTGGTTAGACATATTAAAATTACTATGTTAATTTCAATAGATAAACAAATTTAATTAAGGTGTTTAGATAAATAAATTCTTCAAAAGACCATCATCGATTCAGGTGTTTAGATTTGTTTTATTTAGAATTAAATTCTTTGTTGGTTAAGGTTGTTATGTTATTTTTAGGTTTAGATTGAGATATTCTAAATTTATGGTTAAAATTAAGGTTTTATATTTACTCATTTTTAGATTGGTTTTATGTATAAAGTTTTCATCATTTAGACAAATATTTATTATTTATTTTAGACAAATATTTATCCTGAAGTTATATTATTTGTTTGAGTATATATGAAACTCCACTAAATTCGGCTTGATGAACAATTCTAAAATTAGTGGATAGTGATTATTATATTAAGTTATTTTTACATATCTTATGGACATAATGACTTTTGTTTTACGTACAAGAACACTATTACTAATGGATATTACAGTAAGTTATTTCAAATTCTTGTATATCATATAGGTTTTGTTTCCATTTCCTAACATATCTAGTAAGTTATATATTCATATCATTAGAATCATTTCAGACATGCATATCATTCCATTTAATTGATGAGAATAGAAGAATCATGTCTTATTTATTGTCTGGATTGGATTATGTCTTATTTTATTGTCAGAATTGTTCATTAAAATAATCTTTTGCATAATGTTTCATATAATTATAATCCAAACAAAATAGATTTTGGGCATTTTAATAGAATAAAACAAGAAAAACATTTTCAAATATTCACTAAAATATTCCTTTATTTTATGAAAATTTAAATTAGTAATTTTACTTATATATTATAATGAATATTTACTCCACATAAAACCAACTTCAATAATGAATATTTTTTATATGTATGATTATGCACATTTTGATTACAATGTTTTTGAAAAACTTACATAAGAAATACAACATATTAGTAAAAATTAAGTACTTTTTAGGTGAAAGTTCTAAAGGCCGTCATTCTAAGAATAAAATCGTTACTCCAGAGAAACACTCTCAAATTCCAGGTCGGGATTATATTCTTAAAATTCATTTCCATTAACACTTGTTACTTTTGTTAGTTTAATATAGCATTTTTATTAATATTTTACAGATTTCTTCGAGTTGTACACTATGATAAAGAACACCTCATGCCCATTAGAAACCTTGAACGATTTTACTTCGGGTACTTAGTGAACTTTGCGGTTTCTCTTGCATATAGGGATAAATTTTACATGTCAAACACGTCATTATTTTTTAACAGGTTTCTCTCTTCTCCAAGACATCTTCTTCAATTCATTTTTTCTTCATTCATCTATTTTTTTACCCATCTCTAAGAAATTATTCATGATCGACAATTAAGGTATTTAGATTTTTGTTTGATTTACTTTTAGATTGTTTTGATTTAGGTTTAAATTCTACGTTCGTTAATATTGTTAATTTTGATTTAGGTTTAAATTAAGATATGTTGGATTTAGGGTTTAGATTAGGGTTTTTCTTTTTGTTCCTTTTTAGATTGGTTTGAAATCTTGAAACTCACAAGTAATTTTGATGCTTTATTTTGTTCTCTATTTTAGACCGTCATTTCTGTTGAAATTATATTATTTGTTTAAGTATATATGAAACTCCATTGAATTCTATTTGTTTAGTAATAATTAATAGAACTATATCTCATTATTTCCTCTATGTGCGTAGTTATAGGAGTAATAGATCAGGTTGGGCTAAAAATAATTTTAATTCGAAGTAAGATAATAAGTTATTACAGAAGATAATTTTAATTCCTTGTAAAAAAAATAAGTAAATATAACATTAATAGATCAGGTTGGACTCAAAATAATTTTAATTTGAAATAAAAGAATTATTCAAATATTTGGTAATATGGAGTTAATTCTTTTTGTGTTTTGTTGAGACATATTAAAATTACTATGTTAATTTCAATAGATAAACAAATTTAATTTATTTGATTGTACTTTCAATATTTAATTTTTTACTATTAAAGCTACCCTTTATTAAGTTTTAGTGTATTTAAAATATATAACTAATCAATATTCAAATTAATTTTATTGTGTTTATTCAAATATAAGAATTAAAATTTTCTATAATTTTTTTAATTTAAAGTTTTAATTATAAATCAAATTTAATTAGGATGAAACTAAAACTAAAATTAAAATTAAAATTAAAATTAAAATTATAATTATAATTATAATATCGTCTATAATTCAAACACATCTTCAAATTTAGATCCCTAAATCCTAAATAAGTAAGAAAATTCAATTAAGAAAATATAAATATTAAGGTACAAGATTTTTATGATAAAATGTAGGTAACTAATATTGTATTGTAACAATGTTTAAGAGAAACGAGTCACCGATTTTTTCAAACACGACGACTTTATCGTGTAATTTCAATAATCTTATCGATTTTCCATGACCTAGGCCACTTTCACACCTGATTCTTCACTTCCACAAATAAAATCAAAATTTAAAATAAAATTAAATATAACCCAAAACTTATATAAATCATTTTTTTCTCTAAATTCTAAATATTCAACCCAAGAGCCAATTACTAGTTGGGACTCAAACATTGATTTGAGCCATATAGGTCTATTTTAATTGACGTTGAAATAAAATATTTTAATTTAATTTCTACATTTCAAACACTTCATTATTTTTCTTGTTCATATGTTTCTTTGACCCATCTCCAAGAAATTCTTCAATAGGCCATCAACGATTCAGGTATTTAGATTTTGGTTTGATATAGATTTAGATTTGTTTTATTTAGATTTAAATTGTTTGTTCGTTAAGGTTGTTATGTTAGATTTAGGTTTAGATTAAAATATTCTGAATTTAGGGTTTAATTTAAGGTTTTATATTTACTCCTGTTTAGATTGGTTTTATGTATAAAGTTTTCATTCTTTAGAAGCTCACATTTATCTTGCCACTTTATTTTATTATCTATTTTAGACAAATATTTTTGCTGAAATTATATTATTTGTTTGAGTACATACGAAACTCCACTAAATTCTGCTTAATCAAGAACAAGAACAATATTACTAATGGATATTACAGTAAGTTATTTCAAATTCTTGTATATCATTTAGGTTTTGTTTCCATTTCCTGACATATCTAGTAAGTTATTCATTCATATCATTAGAATCATTTCAGACATGCATATCATTCCATTTTATTGATGTCTTATTTATTGTCTAGATTGGATTATGTCTTAATTTATTGTCAGAATTGTTCATCAAAATAATCTTTTGCATAATATTTCATATAATTATAATCCAAATAAAATAGATTTTGGGCAGTTTAATAGAATAACACAAGAAAAACGTTTTCAAATATCCATTAAGATATTCCTTTGTTTTCTAGAAATTTAAATTAGTACTTTTACTTATATATTATAATGAATATTTACTCTTCTATCAATTCGTTTATCCGAAGTTGTTATCAATAGTCAGACGCCCGTCTTTATAGTTTATATCGATCCTATCAATATAGTAATTTCAATAGATAAATAAATTTAATTTATATGATTGTACTTTAATTAATTAATTTTTTACTATTTAAGTTACCTTAAAGTAAGTTTTAGTGTATTTTAAAAATATAAGTAATTAATATTCAAATTAACTTTATTATGTTTGTTCAAATATAACAATTAAAGTTGAATTACAATTTTCTAAAATTTTTTAAATGTAGAAATTGAATTATAAATTTTAATTGAGATATAACTGAAATTAAAATTCTAATTAAAATGTTGTCTATAATTCAAACACATCCTAAATTATTTGCGAAAAAATAAGAACCAAATTAGATCCCTAAATTCTAAATAAGTACAAAAATTTAATTAAGAAAATATAAGTATTAAGGTATAAGATTTTCATGATAAAATGTGGGTCATTAATCTTGTATATTAACAATCTTTAAGAGAGACGAGTCACCGATTTTTCAAACACGACAACTTTTTTGTGTATTTTCAATAATCCTATCGATTTTCCATGATCTAGGGCCACTTTTATACCTGATTCATCACTTCCACAAATAAAATTAAATTTGAAAAGAAAATCAAATATAACCCAAAACTTATAACATAAATCAAATTTTCTCTAAATTCTAAACATTTTAAATAAGATCCAATTACCATTTGGGGCTCAAACTTTGATTTGATCCATATGAGGCTCGAACTATTAATGTTTTGGTCATTTGAGGATTTTTACTAAAAGGACATTAGTTCCGTCTATTTTAATTGACGTGGCAATAATATGTTTTTGTTTAATTTTTACATGAAAAACATATCATTATTTTTCAACAGATTCTCTTTCTTCTTCAAGACATCTTTTTTTTCAATTTCTTTTTTCTTCATTGATCTATTTTATTTATCCATCTACAAGAAATTCTTTATCAAACCATCAACGATTCAAGTATTTATAATTTTGTTTGATTTAGGTTTCGATTGGTGTGATTTAGGTTTATATTCTCCGTTCGTTAATATCGTTTAGTTTGATTTAGGTTTCGATTAAGATATGTTGGATTTTGGGTTTAGATTAGGGTTTTTCTTTTTGTTCCTTTTTATATTTCTTTGAAATCTACAACGCTCTCATAAGCTAGACACTTTGTTTTGTTCTCACTGAATTCTGTTTGATTTTGTTCATACTTAGTAAATAATATATCTAAAGTTTATATAATGATTTTCATATGTATGGATTAAAAAGTAATAATAGATGTTTTTTCTTTAGAATATTATTATCTATTCATATTATAGTCATTCATATTACCGTGAGTTTATTCAATGTTTTGCATATCATGTCCTATAATACTTATACTAATATTAATGGATAATGAATATTATAATAAGTTACTTTTGCATATCTTATGGACAAAATGACTTTTGTTTTACCTAGTTATTAATCAAGAACACTATTACTAATGGATATTAAAGTAAATTCTTTCATATTCTTATATATCATTTAAGTTTTGTTTTCATTTCATGTCGGTAATATCAATAAATAATAGAAATTACAGTAAGTTATTTTTGTATATCATTATAATCATTTCAGACATTCATATTATTGCATATTATTGATGTGCATTGAATTAATTTTCTGAATTTGATTAAGTTTTATTTTATTGTTTGAATTGTTCATCAAGATAATCTTTTGCATCATGTTTCCTATAATCACAATCCAAATATGACAGAGTTTGGGCATTTGAAAAGAATCACACAAGAAAAATATATTCAAATATCCAGTAAAATATTCGTCTATTTTCTGAAAATTAAAATAAATTTTAACTTATATATGATAATGAATATTTATTCCACGTAAAAACAAACTTTGATAATGAATATTTTTTTATAATTATGATTAAGCGCGTTTTGATTAAAATGTTTGAAAATTTTACTCAAGGAAATACACATATTCGGAAAAATGAAGAATTTTTTAGGTGAAAATTGTAAAGGCCGTTATTGTAAGAATACAATCGTTACTCTAAAAAAACTCTCTCAAATTCCAGATCAATAATAGATTCTTTAAATTAATTTGCATTAACACTAATAACTTTTGTTAGCTTAATATTATATTTTTATTAATGTTTTGCATATTTCTTCGAATTGTATACTATGGCAAAGAACATGTCATGCCCATTAAAGACCTTGATCGATTTTGTTTCTAGAATTTAGTGAACTTAATGGGTTCTCTCGAAAATAGGTATAAATGAAAATTGGTATTTCTGTATCGTCCACCAAATTAGTAATTAATGACTTTTAACAATGATTAATATTTGCAATATTTATTAAAGCTCTTTGAGACATGCATTGACGTTGATATTTATCTTAAAGTCAAAGATGATTATTTACTCCAAGATTATGAAATTCAATCAAGTCTTCTTCTTACACCTCTACAAGTTATAGAGATGAATGTTAAAAATGTTTAGGTTGAAAATGATGAAGAAAATATTTTGATGAAGATATTTAAATTCAGACAAGTATCGAAGATGTCCCAATTCAATGCAATCTTAAGGATCAATGTGAAGTGTATGGAGGTTCATAGTAGGAATGGTGTTTGAATAAAAAAATTACAAAATGATATAACAAATTATTTATGTGATTACACAATGAGTTTGAAATGGATTAAACAAGACTCTTACAAAATGAGAGTGAAATGATGCAAATAAGGATATTTTTTGTATTTTTTTGCAAGTGGATAGTAAAGAATTATCGTCCCGAGTACTATTGTTATTTTGATAACAAGAACATGTTGGTCTCTGCAAAGTATGTTGAGATGAAATTTCACAATAAAATTTAACCCAAAGAGACATTTCCACATAGTATTTTCAACAACTTTGTTGGGAGGATTGAAATTGTGATGTGAGTTGTTCTTTGATGAATAAAGCTAAAATAATAGTTTTGGTAGAAATTGAATGTGACATCGAAAAGGACTACAGTAAGTTAACTATTTGGAAGAACCACAATCAATGAATAATGGTACTTTAATTCTTAAAACCATCAAAAATGAAATCACGGGTGAAATAAAATTTTATAGAATGTATGTGTGTTTTGAGACATGCAAGAGTGGTTGGATAAGCGATTGTAGACCAATAATTTGAGTTAATAGATTTTTTTGAAGACTGAATGTAAAGGGGAACTACTTTCTTCTATTAGTCGAGATGCAAATGATCACATGTTCTCAATAGCATGGGTTGTGGTGGAAGGAGAGAGTGGAACAAGTTGGGAATGATTTTTCAAATTTCTAATTGATGATCTACAATTTGAAGAAGGAGATAACATTAGATTCATTTCAGACATACAAAATGTATGTTTTCAATTTACAATTTGATATATAAATTTATCACACACCTTTTAAGAACAACTACTGAATTATTTAATTTTGTTACGGATTAATAAGAGTAGTTGCTGAATTATTACCAAATGTCGAGCATAGATTTTGTTACCGTCGTTGCTATACAAATTTGGCTATATAAGGAAATATGGGCAAAGACTTGAAATTATTGGTTTGGATGTGTGTTCAATCCACCTATCCAGAAAAATTTGATTCCAATTTAAGAGTACTCGAACAAACCAAACAAGAAGCCGATACTTATGTGATCTGAATTACTGAGAGAATATGGTCAAAGGCATACCTCAAAGAGTATCAAAAGTGTGACATGGTAGAAACAACATTTTGAAATATTTAATTTCTGGATATTACCAAGTAGATCAATGTGTATCATTAACATGTTGGAGCACATCTGATTGATAATAATGAGAAAGGTTTTTCATTTAAGAAAAGAATGAATATGAATTTGATTGATGATGTTTTTCCTGTAGCAATGCAAAGACTCGAACTTGCAGAAAAATATATTATAGGTGCACATTAGATTTAACATATAATTCGGGTATGAGATCACTGAAGGAATATATAGACATGCCATAGATATTAGGTAAGGAAGTTGCACATGTGGACTATAGAAACTCACATGTATATCTTGTGCACACATTATTTGTACTTTATACCATGATTTTATACCATGATGGTGAAAACCTAGAAGGTTATATCTCGAAATGGTATAAGAGAATAGAGTTAAAGAAGACATATGAAAAGGTCATTAAACAATAAAGCGGAGAAGCATTTTAGAAACTCTAATGTGACAGATTGGCTTTGATTTTACCGCCTATCTTTCAAAAGAGAAGGGTAGAAAAAATTACAAAATATATTTTTGTATTTCTTTTAAATATAAATAAATATTTTAAATTATTAAAAGACATAATGATGATCATATATTTCATTTGAACTATTTTAGCTTTTATATCACATAATTATATATATATATATAGTTTTTTTTGTTTTTATTAAAAAAATGTGAATAAAAGTATAGTTACAAATTAGAAACATTTAAAAAATGAGAGAATTGGTAAATTGATATTACCCAAGCCTGTCAAGTTCACTCTTACCACGCCTATCAAGTTCACTTACCCAAGTTGCACAATCTATACCTCCCTCATAGACCACCTCATAGGCTATTTCTATTTATTTTATATACATATAATATATATTTTAAAGTTGTTATTAATCATATATTATGTCATATGTATTCATTATATATATATATTATATTATATTATATTATATTATATTATATTATAGTTGTTAATATTTATATATTATAAATGATTATATGTATATAATAGCCGTTTATTATCTGATATATATATATATATATATATTTAGATTCTTTTTTGTTTTTAATTATATATATTTTAGGGGAAATAACAAAATAAAATTGAATATAAAGTACAAACGAAACTTTTTTTTTGGGGAAACGGTTAAAACCATTTCATTAAAATCCCAAAAGTGGGAGGGTCATAAATCAAAGTTAGACAAACCCTAGCTATGATTAAGGATGACAATCAAAATACCCTAAAAAAATGATTAGTAACATTCATACATTCTATAAAAAACAGAGATTACAAACACAAAAGACTACATTCATACCTAACTATCCCAACCTGGGATTTTCACATATCATCTATCTTCATTAAAAGGTCTTCCTCCCCTTCCTCTGACGATGTAAGGAGATTGTATTAAAGAGGATGATGAGTATTGTTGTTTTTTATTTTGAATTCTCTCTTTGTACGAGTCCGTTCTGATTTGATAGAAAGAATTATTTTATAATTTCAGGGCTTTTACATAAGTTATCTTCAACTTAAATTTCTGTGTTTTTGTCTTCCTTATCATCGGCTTCAGCTTCAGACTCCACATAAGTTTTGGAATTTTTTTATCGGCTTTTAAATTCTCTGTTTCAGCTTTGAAATATTGGGTGTCTTTCTCTTGAGTTTACTCAATAATAACTTGAGGTTCATCTTCCATTTCTATCCTAATCCTTCGCATTACAGAAAATTTTCTTTTCCTCTTCACCTTGAATCCTTTTACTTTCTTTCCTTCACTGTTTTCCATTTTCCCAGAATCCTTATTGCTTTCTTCTACAACTGTTTGATCTTTGAGTTTAGCCTCCTCTATTTCCTTCTTTTTATTTTATGCTTCCTGACTTTTCTGGTTTTTCTGCTCTTCTTCTTTAGCCTTATCACATTTATTGTGTAGGAAAGTATTACAGAAAACACACCTCTTTAATTTCCATTCATAAAAGATCTCCATGACATTGTGCTTTCCTTTTCTGTCAACAACTGCCATTTTCATTGGCAGGATACTCCTAGGATGCATTTCAATGCTAATTCTAACAAATGACAAGTGCTCTCCTCCTTTAGTTATTGGGTCCATATATAATGGTTTCCCAATTGTATTTGCAAAATGACTAATTGCTTCAGCATTGTACATGTGGGCTAGAATGTTCTAAAGTGTTATGATCGGGATCGCCGATAGGGGACCGGGGTCCGGCTAAAGGCAGATCACTTACAACAACAACACACAACACACACACTAGAAGATTGAGTCAAGTCAAACCGCATCACACCGACTGAAGTACTTGACTCAATGATTTGGTCATAGTCTATGAAATCGACTAAACTCCTCAACCGGATCGGCTAGCAAAAGTTGATTCATCCGGTTGACTCAATCTTTATTTAAGATCATAAAAGTTCAACGAAAAAATATAAAAAGTGGTGAATCTGAGAAAATGACGTAATATTACGACATAGAGATCTCTCGAAAATGCAAAAGAAGATAAGATCCGGATCAGAAGCATGCAACGAAAACAATGATGAAACTATTTATCTAACTCTACAAGCAACATCTGATTCAGGCGGCTGAATTGGTGCATGTATGCCATGTGTCAAAAATGCAAGCCGGCCTAAGTGCATGACTGCCAAGTGTCCGAAATGACAAAGCGTGCATGCAACCTCTGAACCGGATCGGCATGGCTTCAAATGACCAATCCAACAGAGATTGAAAATTATGACCGTTGTCATATTTTCCATATAAATAGAAGCTCATGGTGCCGAAGATAAATACGCATGAGATCTCTACGAAAAAGCATATACAATAGAGAAGCAGCAACTTAAGATTTTATGTACGACTTCGAACAGTGATTGAAATTCTCGAAAGTGTTTGTGTATTGTGTGTGTATTTTACTATTGAGTAAAAGTGTTGTATTACATCATTTTGAGTGGTGTAACCGACGAGTAGTGAATAAGACTCGTTCGAATTGTGTGTTGTGGTTGTGTAATATTCCTTAGTGAATATCCTTCTCACTGTTTGAGAAGAAGGGGTGATGTAGGAGATTAAACTCCGAACATCCATAAAATCCTGTCTCGTGTTCTTTATTTTCATATTCCGGTTTAATTACCCAATCATAACCGAAACATCTAAACCGAACCGAAATAATTAATAAACCTACCAAACCAAACTGGCTTTCTCCTTAAACCGATATCTCCTTCTAAATACCTTCCAAACCGAACTGTGTGTGTTGCTTCAAGCTGAAACTAACCTTTTCCGCACTTGAACAAGGTTCAAGAGGTTTGTGACAGCTTGTGTAATGTTAAAAAGTGGTTTTAGTCTCTAACCGGACTATTGCCAATGTGTGTGTTATGTTATTAAGCGTTCACCCATAAAATACAGAACCCCCGGTCCTCCAAGGGAGATCCCGATCCTAACAAGTGGTATTAGATCCAGGTTCTTAACACTCAAGCAACCAAAAGAAGATGGGAAGCATGACCCACAGCGACAAGCCACCGATACTAAACAGCGAAACATTTAGCGGCTGGAAGAAACAGATGTTCTTACATCTGATCACGCTCGATGATGAGATGAGCAATGTTCTAAAGGAGGCACCGATAAAGATCAACAAAGAGACGGAAGAATGGAAGGCTGAAGATCGAAGAAGAAACAACCTGGACAACCATTGCATGAGACATATCTTCAAACCAATAGATGACAACACTTTCAACAAAATTTCGGATTGTCAAAATGCAAAAGAAGCCTGGGAAACGATCATTCAGATCCATGAGGGAAATGATAGAACTAAGGAGAACAAAATCTTGGTGGCAACCCAAAAATATGAGAACATCAAGATGAAACCGGGAGAAAACGTGAAAGAATTCAGTGACCGGGTCACCAGTGTAGTCAATGAGCTACATACACTTGGAAAGAGATATGACAACAAGGAGATCATCATAAAAGCCTTAAGATCTTTACCAAGTGCATGGGATATCAAAACCATGGTGATGAGGGAATCAAGCAACCTCGGACAGAAGAAGTTGCACGATGTGTTTGAGGATCTGAAAGCTTACGAATTCGAGATAAAATCTTGGATCGAAGATGAAGTATCAACATCAACCGCAACTAGAGCCTTGGTGACATCGGTGAAACCGGCGGTCCATGTATCAACCGTTCCGGCTCCTATCAAAAGCGCTGACCAGATCAGTGAAGACGTGATGGCCATGCTAGCACAGAAATTTGGGAGATTCATGAATAAGAATCAACCATCGAACAACAACTTCATCTATAACTATGCCGATAAATCAAATGTAAAATGTTTTAACTGTAACGGTTTTGGTTATTACAGGTCAGACTGCAGAAAACCGAGGAGGGACGACCGAAAACCAAGAAACAACTACCAAGGAAACAACTATCAAAAAATGACTACCAACGAAATGACAACCAAGGAAACAACTATCAAAGGAACAACAATCAACAAACCGGTGCAGGAAGTGAAATCCAGAATGCACTCATTGCATCCGACGGTGGAAGCGATTAGACTAACTCGGATACCGAAAAACGATGAAGAAAGAATTACATGCTTAATGGCACATGAAGAAGAGGTATTTGATTTCACATCTGATGAATTTACTATAGAAGATCTAGTTACTGCACTCAACGACATGGTCAAACTATGAAACCGGAGAGTCAAATGGTACCGCTAGTGAGCCATGCGAAACAACGGTATATGAACCGGTTGGACTATCCTTAGAGAATGAGATGCTCAAAGAGACAGTTCAACCGGTAACCGAAGAAGATGAAAGAAACAGATATGTTACGGCTGCTTGGGAAATATCACGTAAAGCCATAAATCACATGTGTAACTATAAAAGACATCCTAAATGTAAATATGGTCTCGGTTACAAAAACGATAGATCCGCCAACAATACCTCTCCAAACGGGATGAAACTCATAAAAGACAATCTTCCTTTCATAAGATTTGTCAAGATCTCTTCAGCCGACACTAAGTCAAAACATAACCTAAAACTGAAAAGAGTTAAAATATGTAAGTCCAACCGACTCGGAGAAATGGCTTCATCCTGAGAGAAGGAAAGACAACCGGTCAGTAAACAGACAAACCGACACACGTTCAAGAAGAACTAATACACCATCATCATCACAACAACATAATGTACTATTCGGTAGACAATAAATTGTCAAGTCGGGTACGGGAAAATCAATTAAAACTATCACCAGGAAAGTGATCCGACTTATTAAAGTTTGGATCCCGAAGGGATTAATCAACCACAGAACCAACTGAATGTGGGTACCAGAAAGGTATAAATATTTATTTTTGCAGGTTAGGAGGAGCACGCGGCTGGAAAACTCGGAATGATACTTGGACAGAGGGTGTTCAAGACACATGACCGGCAGTAGCGGACTTCTAGCCGATATCATCTATGAAACAGGGGCAATGATCACGTTTGGTGACAACTCAAAAGGTAGAATCGTGGGCAAGGGTAAGATTGTCCATGATAACATGTCCATAAATAACGTGCTTTTAGTTGAAAACTTGCATTTTAACTTGTTAAGTATATGTAAAATGTGTGATATAGGGTACACGTTTGAATTTCATAAACATGCATGCTTTGTTAAAAATCATCAAGGTGATACACTATTAACCGGAAACCGGATGGGAAATATTTACAAGTTGATTGGAAAAACAAAATAGAAAATCTTGTTTGCATGATAGCTAGGAATGATCCGAACTGGCTCTGGCACAAACGACTAAACCATCTAAACTTCAAAACCTTAAACTTTATATGTTCTAAAGAATTGGTTCATGGTTTTCCAAACATCAAATTTTCCAAAGATAAAGTATGTGCTGCATGTCAGATGGGAAAACAAATAAAATCATCTTTCAAAAGCAATAGAAACTTTCAATCCGAATGATGTTTAGAACTTTTACATATGGATTTGTTTGGTCCGGTTATAGTAACAAGTTTAGGAGGCATGCATTATACCATGGTAGTTGTTGATGATTATTCTAGATTTACTTGGGTAATATTTTTGGAATTTAAAAGTCATGCGACTCCAAACCTGATCAAACTACTTTTGAGAATACAAAATGAGAAATCTATCTAAATTAACCGAATTAGAAGTGATAGAGGAACCGAATTTACAAACAGTATTTTAACTACTTTTCTTGATGATTCTGGTATAGGAACGAATTGTCTAGTGCTAGAACACCTCAACAAAATGGCATGGCTGAGAGAAGAAACCGAACTCTCAAGAAAGACGCAAGGTCCATGATAGCCGATTCAGGTGTTGCTCAAACATTTTGGGCCGAAGCTATTAATACTGCTTGTTATACTCAAAACCGGTCTTTAATTACTAATTGTTTTACTAAAACTCCTTTTGAAATATACCATGACAAAGTTCCTAATATCAGGTATCATAGGATCTTTGGCTGTAAGTGTTATGTTCACATCAACGACAAAAGTTATTTGACCGCTTTTTATGCAAAATTCGATGAAGGAATAATGTTGGGCTATTCAGCCGTAAGTAAAGCATATAAAGTGTACAACACTAGAACTTTAACGGTTGAAGAAACATCTCATGTTGGTTTTGATGAATCGGTTGAACGAAACACTGCATTACCCTTCGACCTTCACAAAAAAATGGAAAATTTCAATATCTATTATGATGATGAAGATGAGGTTCCAGTCTATAAACGGTTTGTCAATGATCAAGCGGTTGATGCTGAAACTCAGCCTAATCAAGCTGCTTTACCGCAGAAAGTTGACGCTTCAGTTTCAACTGAAGAAATCGGTCGGTCTGACTCTGTTCAGCCTATCGATCCGTCTAACCTTGATCAGCCAACCGAACGCTTGGAAGACACATCTCGAATAAACCTCAGAAGAATAAAAATCATCCTCTTGAACTAGTAATAGGTAACATCTCATCACCTGTCCGAACTAGGCAACAAAATTTGGAACACTATGAAAACTCAGCTTTCATATCACAAATTGAGCCGAAAAAAGTGAATGAAGTCTTGCTAGATCCCGATTGGATTTTAGCAATGCAAGAAAATTAAACGAGTTTGAGAGAAATAAAGTCTGGTACTTAGTCCTAGACCGAAACATAAATCAGTCATAGGAACAAGATGGGTATTCAGAAATAAACTCAATGAAGACGGTTTAGTTACGAGGAACAAAGCCCGGCTAGTGGCTCAAGGTTACAAACAGGAAGAAGGAATTGATTTTGAAGAATCATTTGCTCATGTGTCTAGACTTTAGGCCATTAGAATATTTTTAGCATTTGCGGCTTTCAAAACTTTCAAATTTTTTCAAATGGATGTTAAAAGTGCTTTTTTAAACGGTAAAATAAATGAAGAGGTGTACGTTGATCAACCTCTAGGTTTTAAAAATCCTGAACAAATGAATTATGTTTACCGGCTAAATAAAGCCCTTTACAATTTAAAACAGGCTCCAAGAGCCTAGTACGACACATTAACCGCATTCTTATTTGATCACAAGTTTACAATAGGTTCGGTTGATAAAACTCTTTTCAAATTTGAGAAAAAGGAACATATATTACTTGTTCAAATATATATTGATGATATTATTTTTGGTTCAACCGATCCAAAATTATGTGATAAATTCTCAAAAATGATGACTGACAAATTACAAATGAGTATGATGGGAGAATTAAGTTTCTTCCTAGGTCTTCAGGTCAAGCAGATCGAACCCGGACCTTTCATAAGCCTACCAAAATACACAGCCAAACTGTTGAAGAAATTCGGAATGGATACATGTGCCGAGGCGGATACACCGATGAGCTCATCCGTGAAGTTAATCAAAGACGAGGACGGTCAAGTAAAAGACATAAAAACATATCGAGGAATCATCGGTTCACTACTTTACCTAACAGGCAACCGACCGAACATATTGTTCGCGGTCAGAGTATGCGGGAGATTTCAAGCCAATCAAAAGCAATCACATTATACAGCGACTAAAAGGATCCTAAAATATCTGAAAGGAACTCAAGACGTGGGATTATGGTACCTAAAATAGTCTAGTTTCAATATAATAAGCTATTCTGATACAGACTACGCAGACTGAGAAAATTGATCGAAATAGTACTAGTGGGACTTGTCAGTTTCTAGGAGCCCGACTGGTGTTATGGTACAATAAAAAGCAAACCTCAGTTGCAACTTCAACCGTAGAGGTAGAGTACCTAGAAGCCGGAAGCTGTTGTGCACAACTTTTCTGGATCCAATAGCAACTCAAGGACATCGGTGTAACTGCCGAAGAATCCCCAATATTCTGTGACAACACAAGCACAATATCAATCACATATAATCCGCTGTTGCACTCAAGAACTAAACACATTAACATAAGACATCATTTCATCCGGGAGCATGTGCAGCAAACACACATCCGGATGGAGTATGTCTCAACCGAACAGCAAGTGGCTGATATCTTCACCAAACCGCTATAGGAAGATTGACTTCAAGGAAATCGCAGACAACGGGACCAGTGAGTTCAAAACACTGATCGGACAAATCAAGGATACTGGTTTGGGGTATTTTATGGGTTGTCCGTTCTTCCTTCACCAAGACGCTGTTAATGAGTTCTTCGAAAACGCAAGTCTATAGAAAAGGAAAATTACATCGACTGTTTGTGGGGTAGAATTCGAACTTACGGAGGAAATATTTACCGAGGATCTTCAACTTCCCTCTGATGGCCGCGACTTTAGAACAAGGCTTTCTGGAGAAGATTCTCTGAACCCAGCTGACCCGGTAGAGAAAACCGGAAAGAAGAGCAAACTCAAACCGGAGTTCAGGTGGCCTTTGGACATTGTATCAAAATCTCTCTAGGGCAAAGGCGGCATCTTAATCCGGTTGAAGTTCGAAATGATGGGTGGAATAGTCCGAGGTGACAAAATTGACTGGGGCTGCGTATTATTCGAGCAACTATGCGATGTGGTTACTGGGACAAATGATTGAGTTCTGGCCTATGCCATACTGATCGGGAAAATACTCCAACACCTGTAAATTCAAATCGGTGAAGGTATCCTCTATCTACATCCAAGATTATGAACACTGAGAATGCACGGACCCAGATTGAAAACCCGGTCAAAGAAAGAGTTCCTAGGACCAAGGCTTCTACGGAAGCCAAACCGGTTGTACTAGAGGAAGAAGGTCCTAAAGAAGCCGAGCCTAAGGGCAAGGGCAAGAAAAAGGCGGCAGAAGTAAAGAAGGGGAGAGTCAAATCTATGGTTAAGAAAACTAGGAAGCCAACAAAGAGGAAAGCGTCCATCAAAACTATCAACTCCGAGAAAACTCCATCTCCCAAGGCATCCCATCGTCCAAACGATCCATTAATGATTCATGTTCCTATAAAAGTTGTGATTCCAGTTCAGATTCACTCATCCCCGATCAGAGAATCGAAGGGAGCCGGACCGGTCTCTACCGCAAGACAAGCTGAATCATCAGGAAGACGAGTCACACGATCTAAATCTAAGAGAAACCCGGATGAAGAGGTTAGTGTTCACTCTGTCCCTAATCCTGAATCTAGGGTTTCTACTCCTAGAAATATTAGGGATTCGATAGAAAATGTCCGCCGAGGACTTCAGAAGTAATAGGTGATGTGGGAAAAGACGTCAATCGGCTCCTGAAGACGAGGTGACAAGCAGTCATGGGGTAACCGATCGGGTCGATGAAACTGACCAAGGAAATATTAATACGGCCAATATTGAAAAAGGCATGGAAGATGAAATCCATCCACTGTGAGAGGGAAATAATGGAGACAGAGGCTCATCTAGCCCGGTTGGGGATGCAAATCCCCAAACTAATCCAAAATCCGGCTAAACGAAGAAGAAGAAAAGGCTTATTCAGAATGCTACACCGGAAGGTCCGAATCCAGTAAACGAAGAAGAAGCTCGGTCCAAGAATCCTCGGTGCAAGGAGGAAGTAATACGAAGAATAGCTCAACTAGTCCGGTTGGGGACAAAACATTCATTTGTCCGGATTCTAAGGACACAATAATTTCCGAAACTCCATCAGAACAACAACTATCAGCCGACCAAACAACTGAAGAGCGAACAAGGGATCTTGTATAAAGGATCCTGGGTATTATGGGGGATCGAGCTCTTGAAATTTCCAACGTCTTTTATGAGTGGTGGACACTCAGAAGTGAAACCCCTTTCGAACAAATGCTTCCGACAACTCTCCACAATGAAGAATGGACGAAAATAGTTGATATTGAAAGAACGGTATTCCAGTTGGTAAAAACCAACAACATCCTTCTTGCTATGAGCCGGAGTCAACTTGTTGAAAGACATGTCAAAGTGTGGGCGTTAAAAGAACTTTTGGAGACGTCTAAAGATATGAATTTAAGTGAGGAGGAAATGAAGGCACGAGACTCTATTCTGGGAATTATCACGTCTATTGAGGAAGAGTTAGCCGAAATGGAAAAAGAAACGTTGGAAGTAAACCAGCAGTAGAATATGTTTCTACCGTCACAAGGGTTATGCAAATTTGAGGTCGGTCAATGCTCTAGACACACAATCTCTCAGCCGGAACATGTTGAGAAAACTCCTCCAAGCAAAGAGGACGGTCATACGGCCTCCCCCTCTGCAATTAAGACCATCGTTAACTCCGAAAATGCCAACCCGATTAATCAGGAAGAACTAGAAATATCCTTGTCGGTCCACTCTTCTCACTCTATTGTTCCGGTTTCGGAAGCTATTAAAGATCTCATCAAGAATACGGTAAACGAAGCAATGTCCGACTAGTTGGCGAGATTTGAGGCAAGGGCTTTCTCGTCGGATAATAAGATTGAAAAAGAGGACAACAAGAGTGAAAAAGTGGATAACAAGGTTGACAAGGTGGAAAATCGGGTTGAGAAAGTTGATAACACAACCTCTTAGATGTTTCAGATGCTGCAAATTATCATCGCTCAAGTTGGAGAATTAGCGGAGGTAAAAGTTATGGCAACCGAAGCACAAATTCGATCAGACTCTTAGATAAATTAGACCGGATAAAAATAAGAACTTAACAAAACAAACTTCCTGTGCAGGAGAACGGTTAAAGAACCAGGATCGGTTAAGCAATCCAACCGGTTAAGAATTCGATCCATCAGGAAGACAAGACCGGTCAGAAGAGAAGGCCAAAACCGTTGGTCATCCAGTTAATCTGAAGCTATGAAAAACCGGAAGTCATCCGGTTAACCTAAACAACTGATCGGTACAAACAAATACTTTAAGTATCTGTTGAAGATGATACCAAAGGGAGAGATCATAGTATTACCATATTCATACAAGTCTGAGGACAATCTGCATGCTGCAGAAGACCGTTCGACAAGATCTTTCCACTCTAGGATAAATCAGAGGCGCAACCCTCCAGGTGCAGGCAACTGTCCAACCGACAGTTGCCATATTAAGTAAAAGACAAACCTAGCCGGTTTGACCTATACACTGGAAGTCTAGACCTCCAGGACTGAAACACTGAACATTTGCTCAACCAATCAGAATCAAGGAGAAGAAATGTGACCGTTGGCACATTTCACCTATAAAAGAAGGAGCTGAAGAGGAGTAAATGCAGTTACAAGTTACAAGAGAAAACATTTAAGAGTTACAACAACCCAAGTTATAAGTTGTTTTTATCTCTCTAAGATTACGTGCTCATCTTAAGTGGAATTACAATTTCTGTGAGAATTGTACGAGTGTTATCGAGCAGCAAATAAGTCTCGATCGAATTGTGTTTGTGTATTCCTTAGTGAATATCCTTCTCGCGATTTCGAGAAGAAGGGGTGACGTAGGAGATTCATCTCCGAACATCCATAAAAACCTGTCTTGTTATTTACTCTCTACCGGCTCTATGCTCTAACCGATCCATACTAACCGACTTATTCCGCCCTAACCGACTAAGTATTACCTTAACCGACTTACTAAATCCCAAACCTATTTTATCCAAATCCGGTCCTATTCATCCTGTGTTTGTTGCTTCAGTCTGAAACAAACCACTTCCGCACTTGAACTCAGTTCAAGGGTTTGTGACAGCCTGTATAGTATCGAAATCCGGTGTTAATCTCTAACCGGATTAAACACCAAACCGTTGAGTAAAAGTACAAAACCGGTCAGACCCCGGTTCCTCAGCCGCGACCTAGATCCTAACAATTGGTATCAGAGCAGGTAGTTTCAATACTAAAGTAATAATGACTCTCGATAAGCCTCCAATGCTAGAAGGCGATGATTTTGTAAACTGGAAGGCACGCATGCACCTGCACTTAATCACTATGGATGACGAGATGCATTTCATCCTGACTAAAGGATCGATAAAGATTGATAAAGATAGGGAGGAATGGACAAAAGAAGATAGGAGAATAAATAATTTGGACAACCATGCTTGAAACCACATCACCAACGGTTTGGATAAGAATACTGTTAGGATCGGGGACGCCCTTGGAGGACCGGGGTGTTTCCGGTTTCGTGAAGGGTGGCCGCTTACAACACACACAACACTCTGGTGATAGTCCGGTTAAAGACTAAAACCATTCTTAGCACTGCACAAACTGTCACAGACTCTTGAACCGGGTTCAAGGGCGGAAATGTCTGTTTTAGGTTGAAGCAACAAATGCGACTTTAGATGATGTTTAAGAAGGAGTCGGTTTAATGGAGGTGAGTGGCCGGTTTTAGGAGTATGATTAGTTTGAGGTTTATGTTAAGAAAGCAGGAAATGAAAGCGAAGGAAAAAACACGAGACAAGAGATTTGTTTATGGATGTTCGGAGCAAACCCTCCTACGTCACCCCTTCTTCTCAGGTTATGAGAAGGATCTCCACTAACTCTTTAGAGTTACAACAATACTGCCGGTCGAGCCCAACTTCGCTACTCGCCGGTTACACCAAACTCACACTTTGATGTAATACAACGACTCAACAATACAAAAAGCTTCCGGTTTTAGACACACCGGTTTTGGAATAAAGCACTTTATCTCTCTAGAACTTAATGCTTTTCGTAATTCGTAATGTACAACTTTCAGAACTATTGATGCATTAAATGAAGACGTTTCGACTTCCTATTATAGCTGAAAGTTTCCAACGGTTACTTTCTTCTCTCTCTTGCGGATTGGTCGATCGTCATCACGCCTGTTGCAGAAAAGGTTGCTTGCACGCTTCACTTTCCTCAACACCTGGCATTCATGCAGGCAACTCTGAGCAAAAGATGACATAGCCGGTTTTTAGATTGAGACACGTGTTGAACATCCACTACCGGTTGTCAGCATCGGATCAATAAGGCATCATTGCTTTCCTCGCATGCTTCTGATCAGATCTGATCTTCTTTTATTCTTTCAAGACACGTTTCTTCCGTCATGGTACGTCACTCTTGAAGTTTGAATCTTCTGACTTTTGTTCTGAACCATCCGGTTTTTGTGTCTTGTGCAGTATCATCCGGTTGGAGTGTAAATTTATGTCTTGGCTAACCGGTTGCTTGAGAAGGTGAAAACCGGTTCCTCTGATCTTTAACTTGATCACTTGAAACTGGTTTCTTTGAATTGTAGTATCAGCCGGTTTTACAACGCCAACCTGTTCATACGGTTTTAGAAGTACCTGCACATGAAGATTAACTTCTGTTTAGTTCGTCTGGCCGGTTTCAAAATTAATCTACTTAATTTTTCTATCAATTTCTCCCTTTTTGATTATTTAGAATAAATATTCAAAAATTGTAATGTGTGGCCGGTTTCAAAATTAATCTACTTAATTTTTCTATCAATTTCTCCCTTTTTGATTATTTAGAATAAATATTCAAAACATGTAATGTGTGGCCGGTTTTGAAAATCATGTGTTTTGAATTGTTAAAAAAATGTTTCAAAGGCATGCGTTTGATTGTTTTAGAAAATGTGTGAGAGCCTATCAAAAAGAGCAAAGTAACCAAGTTCTGAAACATAATTAAAACATAATTGTTCGAAGTAAACAAAGAAAGAGATTTAGGGCTTGGATGATCCCCCCTTGTGTGGTTCCTTTTCCAGCTCCTTCTCCGACCGTCTTCTTTCTTCTTCTTGCCTTGCTTTGTGTTCTCTATCACGTCTTTCGGCATCAATCAGCACACCGGCCCATACACTTGAGTGACCGGTGCCCTTATTCTTGAAACTGAAGTTGGCACAAACTGGTTTTGGTGGTGGAGGCGGTGGAGCATTTGAAGGTCTGAAGCTTGGAGTTGCGGTGGATTCTCCGGTTGTCCTTCTCTTTCGCCGGCTAAGTTCCTCCGGGTCTTCTTCTTCCTCTTCATCAAGCGGTTGCGCATTTATCACGACCGGTAAGGCTGTTTTCTGTTCTGCCCGCTTCATCACTTTCTTAACGGCGCTTCGCTTCTTTTTGTTCCTTGTATCCATGGAGTGGGATGATTGAGCCAGTGGAAGTTCCTGGATGTTGGCCTGCTCTTCCTCGTTGCATTGTTGGGCAAGCACATAGTCTTTGTCTTCAATCTCCTTCTGTAACCGTTCCCTTTCTATCTCTTCCTCTTGCAGTTTCTTTGCGGTTTCAGCATCCTTTTCGATTTGCGATTGGGTTGTGCTGACTTGAGCCTTGGACATTTCCCCGATTTGAATGGCCATTGCCTGCAGCATGTCAACTAATGGAGCGGTTGCGGTTTGGACGGACTCGGCGATCAGGGCTTTTACTGTTGTCTGCATGCTGTTGTAATTCTCTCGTCGGTTACGGTTTTAAAGTTTCCAAGGCATGAGTCCACTGTTTCAGCCATCGCTTGCTTAATCTGATCAATTTCCAGAGCTTTGACCGGTTGAGAAGTTTCTTGTTCCAAATTTTCAGAGTATCCGGATGTTTCACCACTCATAAAGAATGGTTTGCTTTGATATGATTCGGCATTGTTGATTTGGCGTTGGCAACCTTTCCTCCACTGCTTGTCAAGACGATCAAGATTTTGCACAAGCCGTTCTCGTACCGCAAGAAACCGTTCAGCCATCCTCATTTCAATCGGGTTTAGCGGCAATCCTTGGGTTTCTTGAAAAGCATTCTCAACTGCCTGTAACCGTGCGTTTTCAAGGATTACTTGTGCTTTGCTAAAGGCCGGTTGAATTAAGTTGGTGTTAGCTAAGTTAAGTGCCCTCTCTTCCAGCTGGATGAGCCTGTCCCACTGTTTGTTGCCACTTAAACCTGGAACCATGTCGGATAACTTGGTTTCGCATCTGAGCTTCACCCACAAGATGTATGGAGCTAACGCTTCACTTGCACCTTGGTTCATGTCTTGAATGAGTTCCTCGAAGATCTCATTTTCTTGCTCTGTGGTGTATGGAACCTCGTCCCCGGTTATGGCTTCATGTTGAGGATCGGTTTGCTGCGTGCCTGTTCCGGTTGCCGTTGTGTCTTCAATAAGGATCCTTTTGCCTTTGTTTACCTGAGTGGAACCTTCATGTGTTGTGGCCGGTTGGATTTCTAAGGCTGTCTTCCCTCCTGCGGAACCGGAAGGTTCCTGATCTTCAATATTTCCCTCCTGAGCCGGAGGTGTGATCTCTGTCGATTTGGTCGTCTCATCGACCGGTTGGGCTTCTGTCTGATCAGGTATCTCAACCTGATCATCTGGTTTCCGACGACTTGAAACATCGTCCTCTTCGGTTTCCTTTGTGATCTCTTGGACCACATTCTGAATTGCTTCAGAGGTATTCAAGCCCACATCGGCCAATACCTCTCCAACTCGTTTACTCGGTGACTTGGAGGTTTTAGAGTGAGTGCTTACCTCTGCTTCCTCCTTGGAATTTGACTTGTTCTCCTTGCTCAACGAGGATTCGGTTTGTCTTGGAGAATCAGATGGAACGGGAACTGGAATAACTGTGTTGATGGGAATGGGTTGGAATACATCTGCTGTTCTTTCCGGTGGATTGTCCGAAGAAAGCGTTTTCTCGGAGTCCGCCGGTTTCTTTGAACTCTTCTTCGCGGCTACCTTCTTCCTCCTCTTTGGTTCTGTTGGAACTTCTGCTTCAACCGCTTTTTTTGACGGTTTCTTCTGTCTGGTTTCTTCTTCAACCGGAACCGATGAACTGGCTCCCTTGGAGGATTTGGTCTTTGAGGATTTAGGTTTGATCGTCTTCTCCGGTTTTTCGATCACTGATTCTGAGTCAAGAATGTTGGAGATCGGAAGCGGTATGCCTTCACCTAGTTCCACTTTGAGGAACTCAAGAATTTTGACGATTTGCACAGCATAGGCCTGCACCCGCCCATCTTTCTTTATAACCATTTGGCAGAATTCTTCAAAGATGACGTACCCCCAGTCCACCTTGTCACCGCGGACAATAGCCAACAACATTCTAAGTTTAAATTTCGTGAGGTTGTCGAAATTACCTCCCCTTCCTTGGATTGATTTGGCAATGACGGTCACCAACCATCTATATTCCGGTTTGAGTTTGATCTTCCGGCTGGAGTGCATCACCAGATCCTGACCTGAGAAAGATACCACCAACCGAGCAGCGTTGGATTCTGCCTCGGTTAAGTCAATCTTTAGGTCCGAACCTGTGTTGGGCAGACCAAGAGCTTCCGCAAAAATCTCTTCGGTGATGAGAACGGCCTTCCCGTTACCGAGATCTTCCTCTTCGACAGCGTCGCCGTCGCCAAGAATTCCGTCACCGCCGCCGGATGGATTATGAACGGACCAGAAAGGAACTTTTCCAATCCAGATTCCCGTAGAAGTTGAAGAACAGCTTTGTTCTTATCGTCAGCATGCTCGTCGATATCTGCGAAATCTACTTGTAACATCCATTGAAATGGAGCTTTGCCTAGATCCATGATGGTTTTGAAGAGAATAGATGAAGAACGATAATGATCGGAGAGAGAAAAGCCTTTGAAGTTCTGGAAATTTTTAGAGAGAGAAAGCACATGTGTCGAATGGGCTGATTTGAACTTATATAGATGGCGGTTTCGAACGGTTTGAATATGAACCGTCAATTTGATGTTTTTGGCGCCAACTTTCCCTCCAAAAGTTACTGCCGTAACTTTCGGCGGTAAAAGCGGAAATTCAGTGGGCGGTAAATTTTGAGAGGTAAAACTGTGGGCGGTTAAAATTTTTCAAATTTTCATTTTTGCTTGAGAGACCGGTTTCACTTGAAGTCTTGTTAACCGGAAGTTTTAGGTTAACTTTAACATTTTTGTATGAGTTTAAAAATCCGAAAGGAATGATAAAACAAAGGAAAACCGTAGACTTTTAAGATTAACTATTTCATTAAGAAGAACATTCGACATTGAGCGGTTTTGGTCGTACAGCAAAATGACCAAAAACCGGTAAGAAAAACGAAAAGAGAGAAAATTATTCTGTGAACCATCCTCCTTCTATCCACCTTTCATACCACTTTCCGATGGTGTTTTGAGGAAACCGTTCCTCAATTCTTGATGTAAATTTATAAATCATTTCTATGGTGATGGTGTTGGATGGTCCAACCGGAACACCGGTTCCAAGGTTGCGACGCTTGGACATCAGAAATCGGGTGATTTGAGGAGCATAGCTTATCTTTCCTCTTTTACCGGTCATAAGCTGCTTCAGCTTGTTGAAAAGGTAGGACGCCCAGTTGATGGCGGAGTTGTGGATGATGGCTATCATAATGTCGAATGCCTCCCGACTGTAGTTCTGGTTGGGCATTCGGCCTATGATAGACCTTTGGACCAGATCGTGAAAGAGCTAGTAGTGAGGAGCGATATTTTCTTTCTTCCCAAAATCCTTGATAGGAGTGTAGGAAGAAGAGAAGATCTTGAAAAAGGTTTCCTTAGCCGGTAAATACGGCGTCGGAAAATCAGAGAAACCTTTGGTCGGAAGGTGAAAGAAGGTGGCAAATTCCTCCTCGGTGAACTGGAGGAACTGCCCGTCGACGATGGTGCGAATGCTGCCATCATCCAAGATGTGACCATTGTTGTAGAATTCACACACCTCCTCCACGAGGATGGTGTCTGAACCCTTTAGGAAGCCCTGCAACCCAGACTCTATGATATGCTGAAAAATGCATTCATAGTATGAGCTATCTATGATATCCTCAAAGTCGATAATGAGAGTGATTCTTAACTCGGCAGACATGATGAGTAGTGAAGAAGATCATGAGAGGATTTTTGAGCTTTTGAGTTTTTAGAGAGAAGAAGTGCTGGAAGCGTGATTTGAAAATGAGGGGTTGAGTCCCATTTTATAGCCTGAAATGAATGAGAGCATTTAATGAGAGGATTTGAAAAATCTAGCCGTTTATGCTTAGTCATTAATGTTTTTGTGATTTTCCAAGGGAATAAAGACATGTCTTGTCAAATCAAGTCAGACATGCTTTTTGATAATGATAATTTGTGTTTCCAAGAGTGATATGATTTATTTTGATATGGCGCATTGAATGTTTTAGATTTTGACTTGGAAAGGAAAGAAATCTGATTCATTAATTGGAGTACGAAACCGGTAGTACAGCAAAAGTACCGGTTTTGTAAGAAAAGAAAATAAAAGAAGGAAGGGGGAACAGGTTAGACATTTGAAGACTCAGCCGCTTGAGCATTTGATGCCTCAGCCGCTTGAATTCTTCTGGCTTTGACAGCTTCCCACCGGTCGATCATTTCTTGTACTCTTTCCTTGGTGAGCACATGCCTTGGGTGAAGAGTGACGAAGGGTCCGGAGTGGATGTCCAGACTTGCACAAAAACCGCTCAGCTGAGGAGTGTAGCCGGTTTTGTTGGAGAGAATCATCTTCTTCAGGTTACTGAAGATGATCCAGGACCAGTTAACCGGTGTCCCAACCATTACAGCGATCATCATCTCGAAGACCCTTTGGGTGTAGTAGTAACTCTTCTCTCTGCACAAGACAGATTTTCCCAGAATCTCACAGAGAAGCTGGTACTTGTGAGAAAGTTGACTCTTAGCACCCCAGGGTTTAACCGGAATGTCAGATCCTGAGAACCGGCGACACATCTCTTCCATTGTCACCGGGGAGTAGGTTAGGTCAGTTACCCCTTCATTGGGCAAACCGCAATATACAGCGAAATCTGTCTCGCTGAATAGGAATTTCTGACCGTAGACCTGTGCAACGAGTATATCTCGATGCACCTCTTTCGCGGTCTGAAAGAGTTCTTCGACTACAAGGTAGTCGAGGATGAATCTGTTCTCAAGGAAACTTCTTAGCCCGCTCCTTTCTATGGCTAAGAACATTTCATTTACTTCGTGATCCTCATATTGGTAGATTGATTCAAAATCTGCCAATAGAATTTTCTTGGCTAAGGAGTTGGTATTCATGTTTTTGAGAGAGAGGATTTTATCTCAAGAGTGATACTTGTGAATAGTGAACTTGTGATATTTTGAGAAGGATTGAGGATGGTTTATATAGCCCGGGATTCGGCTGGCATTTAATGAGATTAAGCATGCTTGATGATGTCATCAACTACTTAATAGACTTAACTTGTTGAAGTAACTAATGGTTATTTCCAAGGTAAATCTAATTATTACTAAGATAGCAATGATGAAAAATATCTATTGACAAGATGTGAGTCTCCCTCTCTTGATGATGGACACATGTCGTCATCTCGATTGTGGTAGACTTGTTTTTATTAATTACAGGCTTTATTTTTCAAAACATGCATGAAAACTCAGTCAGTCATCACAGGTTAACCGGAAAAGTTCATTTCATCAGACCAGAATGCATTTGTACTAAGCGGTTTTCCATGACCGGTTTTAGTAGGATATTTCCATTTGTGAAGAAGAGTTAATTAATGTCAACAGTTGTTCAACTTTGGATTTGACTTATCCACTTTATCCCGGTTATTTCAACCGTATAGTAAACATACATTTGATTTGAAATTATGAAGTGATCGGGCATAACCGGAGACTTCCTCCCGGTTAGCATATTTGATTTATTAATGGCCTATTTGAATATGGTTTGAGAAGCTTTAGCTTCTCCCTGAACACATATCCCGGTTTTATATACAAGCATGCATGATGATTATATCAATTGATTAAGATTAGTAAGTCCCAAGATATTTCGAAAATGTGAGAACTTAGCTTCCTGTAGCGGTTTCGTGAAGATGTCCGCTACTTGTTGCTCGGTCGAGACGTATTCCAGCCGGATGTGTTTCTCCTGAACATGCTCCCGGATGAAATGGTGTCGAATGTCGATATGCTTTGTTCTTGAGTGCAACACCGGATTGTATGTGATCGCTATGGTGCTGGTGTTGTCACAGAGGATTGGAGATTCCTTTGGTTCAATTCCGAAATCCCTTAGTTGTTGTTGGATCCAGAGGAGTTGTGCACAGCAGCTTCCAGCCGCTAGGTACTCCGCCTTTGCGGTTGAAGTTGCAACGGATGTTTGTTTCTTGCTGCTCCAAGTGACTAACCGGTCACCCAGGAACTGACAGGTTCCACTTGTACTCTTTCTGTCGATTTTGCATCCTGCGTAATCGGCATCTGAATAACTTATAAGGTTGAAGCTTGAATCTTTTGGGTACCAAAGTCCCACTTCTTGAGTTCCCTTCAGATATTTTAGAATTCTTTTGGCCGCCGTATAATGAGATTGCTTTGGGTTTGCTTGGAATCTCCCGCAAACAGAATGTCAGGTCGACTTGCCGTGAGATACAGCAGCGATCCGATCATTCCTCGATATGCTGTGATGTCAACGGCTTGACCATCATCATCTTTGTCCAGCTTCACGGAAGGACTCATTGGCGTAGCCGCTTCGGCGCATGTATCCATCCCAAATCTCTTCTGCAGTTCGACTGTGTACTTCGGTTGACTTATAAAGATTCCGACTTCAATCTGCTTAACCTGAAGTCCTAGAAAGAAACTCATTTCCCCCATCATACTCATTTGAAATCTATCAGTCATCATTTTCGAAAATTTGTCACATAATTTTGGATCGGTTGACCCGAATATGATATGATCAACATAAATCTGAACAAGTAAAATTTGTTCCTTTCTTTCAAATTTGAAGAGGGTTTTGTCTACCGAACCTATTGTAAATTTGTGATCAAATAGGAATTGTGTCAAAGTATCATACCAAGCTCTTGGAGCTTGTTTCAGACCGTAAAGGGCTTTATTCAGCCGATAAACGTGATTTTCATGTTCTGGATTTTTAAAACCTAGAGGTTGGTTAACATACACCTCTTCATTTACTTTACCGTTTAGAAAAGCGCTCTTGACATCCATTTGATAAACTTTGAAATTTTTGAAAGCTGCGTATGCTAAAAATATTCTAATGGCCTCAAGTCTAGCTACAGGGGCGAATGATTCTTCAAAATCAATGCCTTCTTCCTGTTTATAGCCTTGAGCCACTAACCGGGCTTTGTTCCTCGTAACTAAACTGTCTTCATTGAGTTTATTTCTAAATACCCATCGTGTACCTATAACCGGTTTGTTTTTCGGTCTAGGAACTAGGTACCAGACTTTATTTCTCTCAAACTCGTTTAATTCCTCTTGCATTGCCAAGATCCAATCTGGATCTGACAGTGCTTCATCCACCTTTTTCAGCTCAATTTGTGATATGAAAGCAGAGTTTCCATAGTGATCCAAATTTTGTTGCCTAGTTCGGACGGGTGAGGATATGTTACCTATTACTAGTTCAAGAGGATGATTTTTGTTCCTTCTGAGGTTAATCCGTGACGTGTCTACCAAGCTTTCGGCTGGCTGATCAAGGTTAGACTGATCGGTAGGTTGAACAGAGTCAGACCGACCGATTTCTTCAGTAGAAACTAAAGCGTCAACTTTCTGCGGTAAAGCAGCTTGATCAGGCTGAATTTCAGCATCAACCGCTTGGTCCTTGACAAAGCGTCTATAAACCGGAACCTCGTCTTCATCATCAGAATAGATATTGAAATTTTCCATTCTGTTGTGAAGGTCGAAGGGTAATGCAGTGTTTCGCTCAACCGATTCATCGAAAACAACGTGTGCGGTTTCTTCAACTGTTAAAGTCCTAGTATTGTATATTCTGTAGGCTTTACTCACAGCTGAATATCCCAACATTATTCCCTCATCGGATTTAGCATCAAAAGTGGTCAAGTAATTCTTGCCGTTATTGTGAACAAAGCATTTACTACCAAAAATTCGAAAATACCGTACACTTGGAATTTGATCAAAATAAATTTCAAAAGGAGTTTTCGAAAACCGTTTAGTTACTAAAGATCGATTTTGTGTATAGCAAGCTGTATTGATAGCTTCAGCCCAGAACTTTTGAGCGATACCCGAATCGGCTATCATTGACCTTGCGGCTTCCTTGAGAGTTCAGTTTCTTCTCTCAGCCAGACCATTTTGTTGAGGAGTTCTGGCACTAGACAACTCGTGCCTAATACCGGAATCATCAAGGAAAGTAGTTAAATTACTGTTTATAAACTCAGTTCCTCTATCACTTCTGATTTTATTTACTCGAATAGATTTTTCATTTTGTATTCTCAAAATCAGTTTAATCAGGTTTGGAGTTGCCTGATTTTTAGAAGCTATAAAAGTAACCCAAGTAAATTTGGAGTAATCATCAATAACTACCATAGTATAATGCATGCCTCCTAAACTAGTTACTTTAACCGGACAAAACAGATCCATATGCAAGAGTTCAAAACATCTTTCAGATTGATAATTTCCTTTATTTTTGAAAGATGATTTCACTTGTTTGCCCATTTGACATGCCGCACATACTTTATCTCTTGAGAACTTAACTTTTGGAAAACCGTGAACTAGTTCCTTGGAACAGATAAAGTTAATAGTTTTGAAATTCAAGTGATTCAACCGTTTATGCCAAAGCCAGTTTGGATCATTTCCGGCTATCATACACACAGGTTTTTCGAAATCAGTTTTCCAATCAACTTTGTAAATGTTTCCTATCCGGTTACCGGTTAGAAGAACATCGTTGTTTTGGTTTTTAACTAAGCATGAGTTTTTATGAAATTCAACTTTGTAGCCCACATCACACATTTGGCTTATGCTTAATAGGTTAAAGCTTAGTTTTTCTACCAATAATACATTATTTATGGATAATTCACCATGGACAATCTTACCCTTGCCCACGATTTTACCTTTTGAGTTATCCCCGAATGTGATGAATGCTCCGGTTTCGTACTTGATGTCGGTAAGTAGCTCTTTGTTTCCGGTCATATGCCTTGAGAATCCGCTGTCCAAGTACCATTCTGAGTTCTTTAGCGGTTGCTCCTCCTGACCTGTAACAAACAATTATTTACACCCTTTTGGTACCCACATTTAGTTGGGTCCATGGTTGATTAGTCCCTTTGGGATCCAGACTTGAATGAGTCGGATCACTTTCCCGGTTATTGTTTTGATAATATTTGGCTTAACTTCTTGGTTGTTGCTCAAGAATGCCTAATGTGGTGATGGACTTCTTTGATGTCGATTTTTATTAGTTTTACTTGGTTTCCGGTTGACTTTCCTTCTTTCAGGATGAAGCCATTTTTCAGATTCGTTAGGACTCACATACTTAAGCGTTTCTTCCGGTTTTAAGTCATTTTCGGTTTGTGAACTTTTGACAAATTTTATAAATGGAAGATTATTTTTCGTGAGTTTCATCCCGTTAGGTTGTTTTGTTTCATTTGGTTTATTTGGTTCATAGCCGATACCATATCTACACTTCGGATGTCTTTTATAGTTACACATTTGTTTCACTGCTTGTCGTGATCTCTCCCACGCAGCCGTGACGTACATTGCTCGTTCATCGGTTTCGGTTACCGGTTGAACTGTCTTCTCATTAACGGAGAATAGTTCATCCGGTTCATACGTTTCGATTTCATGTGTTTTATCATATACATAATCTGTTTGTTCGGTTTTAGGTTCTACAAGAGTTGGTATGTACGCAGATATGTTTCTGAACTCAGCAACCATTTAGTTGAGTGCAGAAACTAAATCTTCTTTTGTAAATTCATCAGAAGAGAAATCAAATACCTCTTCGTCGTTTGCCATGAAGCAGGTTACTTTCTCTTCGCCATCTTCATTATCGGAGTATGCCCACTCGCTTCCACCGTCGGATGCAATGAGAGCTTTTTGAATCTCCTTTCCTTCATCAGCATGTTGATCATCGTTTCTTCGGTAGTCATTTCGTTGATTGTTGTTGTTTCCCCGATAATTGTTTCCTTGGTTGTTGTTTCCCTAATACCGTTTGCCTTGATAGTTATTCCCTTGATAATTGTTTCCTTGATAGTTTCCTTCCGGTTTTCTATCGTCTCTTCTTGGTTTTCTACACTCTGACCTGAAATGTCCAAAACCATCACAGTTATAACATCTCTTGTTTGATTTATCTACATAATTATAATTAAAGTCATTATTAGATGGTGGCTGGCTCTTCTTCATGAATTTCCCGAATTTCTGAGCTAGCATCGCCATCACATCTTCGGTGATTTGATCGGTATTTTTGACTGGAGTCGGTGCGGTTGATACTAGAGCCGCCGGTTCCACCGATGTCACCAAAGCTCTTGTTGCGGTTGATGTGGATGTTTCATCTTCGATCCGAGACTTGATCTCGAATTCGTAGGCTTTCAAGTCCTCGAACACATCATGCAACTTCATTTGCCCAAGAGTGCTTGATTCCCTCATCACAATGGTCTTTATATCCCACGTGCTTGGCAAGGATCTTAGAGCTTTGATGATCACTTCTCGGTTGTCATATTTCTGTCCGAGTGTTTGAAGCTCGTTGACTACGCTGGTGAACCGGTTGCTGAATTCCTTCATGTTTTCCCCCGGTTTCATCCGTATGTTTTCATATTTCTGCGTAGCCACCAAGATTTTATTCTCCTTGGTTCTTTCGTTTCCCTCGTGGATCTGAATAATCGTTTCCCAGGCTTCCTTTGTATTTTCACACTCTAATATTTTGTTCAAAGTGTTGTTATCTATAGCCTTATAGATATGCCTCATGCAATGGTTGTCCAGGTTACTCCGTCTTCGGTCTTCACTCGTCCATTGGTTTTCATCCTTGTTGATCTTGATCGGTCCCTCTTTCAGGACTCGGCTCATCTCATCATCTAACGTAATCAGATGTAAATACATCTGTTTCTTCCAACTGCTAAACGCTTCGCTGTTTAGCATTGGCGGCTTGTCGCTGTGGGTCATGCTTCCCATCTTCTTCGGTTGCTTGAGTGCTAAGAACCTTGCTCTGATACCACTTGTTAGGATCGGGGACGCCCTTGGAGGACCGGGGTGTTTCCGGTTTCGTGAAGGGTGGCCGCTTACAACACACACAACACTCTGGAGATAGTCCGGTTAAAGACTAAAACCGTTCTTAGCACTGCACAAACTGTCACAGACTCTTGAACCGGGTTCAAGGGCGGAAATGTCTGTTTCAGGTTGAAGCAACAAATGCGACTTTAGATGATGTTTAAGAAGGAGTCGGTTTAATGGAGGTGAGTGGCCGGTTTTAGGAGTATGATTAGTTTGAGGTTATGTTAAGAAAGCAGGAAATGAAAGCGAAGGAAAGAACACGAGACAAGAGATTTGTTTATGGATGTTCGGAGCAAACCCTCCTACGTCACCCCTTCTTCTCAGGTTATGAGAAGGATCTCCACTAACTCTTTAGAGTTACAACAATACTGCCGGTCGAGCCCAACTTCGCTACTCGCCGGTTACACCAAACTCACACTTTGATGTAATACAACGACTCAACAATACAAAAAGCTTCCGGTTTTAGACACACCGGTTTTGGAATAAAGCACTTTATCTCTCTAGAACTTAATGCTTTTCGTTTCGACTTCCTTTTATAGCTGAAAGTTTCCAACGGTTACTTTCTTCTCTCTCTTGCGGATTGGTCGATCGTCATCACGCCTGTTGCAGAAAAGGTTGCTTGCACGCTTCACATTCCTCAACACCTTGCATTCATGCAGGCAACTCTGAGCAAAAGATGACATAGCCGGTTTTTAGATTGAGACACGTGTTGAACATCCACTACCGGTTGTCAGCATCGGATCAATAAGGCATAATTGCTTTCCTCGCAGGCTTCTGATCGGATCTGATCTTCTTTTATTCTTTCAAGACACGTTTCTTCCGTCATGGTACGTCACTCTTGAAGTTTGAATCTTCTGACTTTTGTTCTGAACCATCCGGTTTTTGTGTCTTGTGCAGTATCATCCGGTTGTAGTGTAAATTTATGTCTTGGCTAACCGGTTGCTTGAGAAGGTGAAAACCGGTTCCTCTGATCTTTAACTTGATCACTTGAAACTGGTTTCTTTGAATTGTAGTATCAGCCGGTTTTACAACGCCAACCTGTTCATACGGTTTTAGAAGTACCTGGACATGAAGATTAACTTCTGTTTAGTTCGTCTGGCCGGTTCCAAAATTAATCTACTTAATATTTCTATCAAATACCTTCTATAAGGTCAGAGATTGCAAAACCGCAAATGAAATATGGAAAACGGTGATTCAAATTCATGAGGAAAATGAAAGAACAAAGGAAAACAAGATAATGGTGGCTACCCAGAAGTTTGAAAATATTAAGATGAAACCGGGAGAAACATTGAGGGAGTATAGTGACCGGTTTACAGATGTGATAGACGAGCTATCAACTCTTGGAAAGAAGTATGACAACAAGGAAATTATCATGAAAGCGTTAATGTCTCTTCCAAGTGCATGGGACATAAAGACAATGGTGATGAGGAAATCAAACTGCCTAAGCAAGATGAAGCTACACGATGTATTCGAAGATCTTAAAGCATATGAGTTTGAGATGAAATCTAGGATCGAAGATGAAGTCTCATCTTCAACCTCTACAAAGGCTTTAGTCACATTCATGGAACCGGTTGCACCTGCACCGATCAGAACCGCCGAACAGTTCACCGAGAATGCCATGGCAATGCTTGCACAAAAATTTGGCAGATTCATGAAGAGAAGCCAACCGACAAAAAATAACTACGGTGATAAATCTAATGTTAGATGTTATAATTGCAATTGTTTGGGACATTTCAGGTGGGAATGCAGAAAACCGAGACGGGATGACCGGAAACCAGACGATCAGAACCACCGAAATAACTATCCACAAACCGGTGAAGGAAAAGAAGTTCAGAAAGCACTGATAGCCGATGATAGAGGAAGCTTATGGGCTCACAGCGACAACGATGATGAACTCACATGTCTCATGGCAAACGTGGAACAGGTATTTGACTCTCCCTGTGAAGAATTTACTAAGGATGAACTATTTAATGCACTGAATGACATGGTAGCAGAGTATAAAAACCTATTAACCTTAATACCAACCCAACTCAACTTTAGAACCGACCCCATAGCACCAACCTTGACCGAACATAAAACCATCCAACTTGATAAAACCCTAGAAACCGAGGCAACAACTGAACTATCCTATGAAACCGAACAGTTCAAGGAATCAGTTCAAGATTTGACCGAAGAGGAAGATGCCCGAACCCAGTATCGAATAGCCACGTGGAAACGATCTAGTGAAATGGTGAACCAGTTGTCTAAGTATAAAAGACATCCCAAATGCAAATTTGGTCTTGGATACAAAGACAACAAATCCGCCAACCAGAACCATTTGGACAAAATGATGCTCACAAAAGATAATCTTCCCTTTGTAAGATTTGTCAAGAGCTCTTCAACCGATGATAAGGAACAAAGTGATTCAAAACCGGAAGAAATACCCTATGTAAGTCCAACTGACTCCGAAAAATGGCTTCATCTTGAGAGAAGGAAAGCCAACCTGCCTAAAGGTAAGCAAGCCGATCCACGACCACATAGGATAAACCGAAAGCCACCAAATAAGACACTCTTAGGAAAATAGAAAGACGTCAAACCGAGTACATGAAAACTAGTTAGAACCATAATCGGGAAAGTTGTCCGACTTATTAAAGTCTGGATACCTAAGGGACTAATCAATTGTGGACCCAAGTAAATGTGGATACCACAATCTAGTTGTAAATATGTATATTTTGCAGGTTATAAAAAATGGCTAGGAAATTCTGAGTGGTACCTGGACAGCGGTTGCTCCAGACACATGACTGGAAACAACAATCTTCTAACCGACATCAAAATAGAAATCGGTGCAATTATTGTCTTCGGTGACAACTCAAGAGGTAGAACTGTGGGCAAGGGTAAGATTGTCCATAGTAATTTAACAATTGACAATGTACTCTTAGTTGAAAATTTACACTTTAACCTGCTAAGCATTAGTCATATGTGCGATGCTGGATATACCGTAGAATTTCTTAAGCATGCATGCTTAGTTAAAAATTATCAGGGCAACATACTACTAACCGGAAATAGGTTAGGAAATATATACAAGGTAGACTGGAAAAATAAAGTAGAACACCCTGTTTGCATGGTAGTTAAAACCGATCAAACCTGGCTGTGGCATAAAAGACTAAACCATCTAAACCTCAAAACCTTAAACTATATTCGCGGTAAAAAGCTGGTTGAAGGAATTCCTGATATAATATTCAATAAGGATAAGGTTTGCTCAGCATGTCAAATGGGTAAACAAACTAAGTCAACCATTAAGTGTAAAGGACACATTCAGTCTAACCGATGCTTAGATCTTCTTCACATGGACTTATTTGGACCTATTAGGGTCATCAGCCTAGGTGGTATGCTCTATACTATGGTAGTTGTTGATGATTATTCTAGGTATACATGGGTAATATTTTTGGCATCTAAACGTGAAACCGCATCAAATTTAATTACATTGCTTAAACGTTTACAAAATAAAAAATCAACACGCATAAATAGCATTAGGAGTGATAGATGAACTGAATTTACAAATAGTACTCTGAATGCATTTCTTGATGAATCCGGTATTAGACACGAGTTGTCTAGTGCTAGGACTCCTCAACAGAACGGCTTGGCTGAGAGAAGAAACCGAACTCTCAAGTAAGCCGCAAGGTCCAAGATAGCCGATTTGGGTGTTGCCCAGAAATTTTGGGCTAAAGCTATCAGTACTGTATGCTACACACAAAACCGGTCTCTGATTAACAAGTTTCACAACAAAACACCGTATGAAGTATACTTTGATAGGATTCCAAACATTAGGTATCTTAAAATTTTCGGTTGTAAATGTTACATTCATATAAATGGCAAAAACTACTTATCTACTTTTGATGCAAAATCCGATATTGGGATAATGCTAGGTCACTCAGCAGTTAGTAAAGCATGTAGAGTGTATAATACTAGAACCTTAACCGTGGAAGAATCTCTTCATGTTGTATTCGATGAATCGGTTAAAAGTAACACTTCATCATCCTTTGATCTACACAACAGATTAGAAAATAACAATATCCATTCTGATAGTGAAGATGAGGTTCCGGTCTTCAGACGGTTTGTCCATGACCAAATGGGTGATGATGAAACCTAGCCGGATCAAGCTGCCACACAGTAGGAAGCTGACACCTCGATTCAAACTATGGAAATCGGTCGGTCTGACATCATTGTTCAGTCTACCGATATGTCTAGCCTTGATCAAATAAACGGCAATTTGATAGACACTCCTGAACCGAATCTCAAAAGGAACACAAATCATCCTCTTGAGCTTATTATAGGTGATCCTTCAAAACCTTTCCAAACTAGGGAACAAATATTGGAGGAATACTTTAATTCCGCTTTCATATCCCAGATTGAGCCGAAAAGGGTGGATGAAGCATTGTCAGATCCAGACTGGATTTTGGGAATGCAAGAAGAGTTAAACCAGTTTGAGAGTAACAAAGTCTGGTACCTAGTCCCTAGACCGAAAGATCAACCGGTCATAGGAACAAGATGGGTATTCAAAAATAAACTCAATGAAGACGGTTTGGTTACGAGGAACAAAACCAGACTAGTGGCACAAGGATACAAACAGGAAGAAGGCATTGATTTTGAAGAATCATTTGCTCATGTAGCTAGGATTGTAGCCATTAGGATTTTTCTAGCCTTCGCTGCATTCAAAAACTTTAAAGTTTTTCAAATGGATGTTAAAAGTGCATTTTTGAATGGTGACCTACGTGAGGAAATATACGTTGAACAACCACCAGGTTTTAAAAATGCTGACCTACCTAATAATGTATACCGCCTAAATAAAGCATTATACGGCTTAAAGCAAGCTCCTAGAGCTAGGTATGATAAACTAACCGCATTTCTGTTAAATCATGATTTCACTATAGGTTTAGTGGATAAAACCCTATTTAAATTTGAGAAAAAGGGACACATTCTACTTGTTCAAATATATGTGGATGATATCATTTTTGGATCAACCGATCCTAAGCTGTGTGATAAATTCTCAACCTTGATGACTAACAAATTTGAGATGAGTTTGATGGGAGAATTAAGCTTCTTCCTAGGCCTTCAGGTTAAACAGCTCGAAGGAGGAACCTTCATCAGTCAACCCAAATATACAAAGGAACTTCTGAAGAAATTTGGGATGGATACATGTTCCTCCGCAGCTACTCCACTGAGCTCATCAATTAAGTTGGACAAAGATGATGACGGTCAGGCAGTAGACCTGGCGGCCTATCGCGGAATCATCGGTTCACTCCTATACCTAACAGCAAGTAGACCAGATATACTATTTGCAGTCGGAGTGTGTGGAAAATTCTAGGCTAATCCCACACAGTCTCACTACACAGTCGCTAAGCGAATTTTGAAATACCTAAAGGGAACCCCTGAAGTCGGTTTGTGGTATCCAAAGGACTCATCCTTCAACCTCACAAGTTACTCGGATGCAGACTATGCAGGTTGTAAAGTTGACAGAAAAAGTACTAGCGGAACATGCCAATTCCTAGGTGACCGGTTTGTGTCATTGAAAAACAAGAAGCAAACATCGGTTGCTACATCAACCGCAAAAGCGGAATATCTGGCAGCCGGAAGCTGTTGTTCACAACTCCTATGAATCCAATAACAACTAAAGGATTTCAGTATCTCCTCCGAAGAATCTCCTATTTTTTGTGACAACACAAGTGCCATAGCAATCACATACAACCCGGTTCTTCACTATAGAACTAAGCACATCGACATAAGGCACCACTTCATTCGGGAACATGTTACGCTGAAGCATATCCGGCTGGAATACGTATCAACAGAACAACAAGTAGCCGATATCTTCACAAAGCCTCTATAGGAAGCTAAGTTTTCTTACTTCAGAAATATCCTCGATTTAACCAATATTAATCAACTCATTTCTTAAACCCTCATTCACTAAAGGGAAAATCGTTTCGGACAGACAAAACCGACAGTTCTTCCTAAAATGTTAGGAACCGAATTCACCATTGTATTTATTGAAGAACCGCTCTGTCTATCAGTTACAGTAAACCGACCGGTTACTTAGTGCATTCACTAATTAACCGTATCGGGACCAATGACTGAAAAACCGATCGGTTTGAATATAATATATTTTGGACTATTTGGCTTCCTAACAAAAGTGGAACAACTGTCTGGGTTTAGATATATCTGTTCTGAAAAGATATATTTTCAAAGCAAAATAGCCATGCCTTAAAAGACGTGAAGATATGATATCTTTCACCGTCCAGGCCTATGACTCACACCTCAGGTTGTAGACATACTTAATTCATGCAAATCCTTTTATCCTATGGTCAATAAACTACATTAACTGCTACCTACTGGATAATACTATCATCCTTCCACTAATATATAAGTTAGATGAATATCAACCAAATACCCACAAACATCAAAAATCATTTCACTATGACAAAATGTCTCAGTTCCAAAACATTCTCCAAGTTGACTTTGATTCCACTCAATGGACAAGCACTATGAGATTTTTAAAATGATCAAGTCTCTTAAAAACATCGGTCTGAAACCCTTTCTAGATGACAAACACGTCATCTTCCCTGAAATTGTTCTGGAAATCTTCCACAACGCAAGGGTTTTCCGCGATACTCCATACTTTGATACCCTCATTCAATCTAGGGTTGGAGGAACCGTGTTTGATTTTTCTGAGTGTGATTTTGCTAGATGCTTCGACCTTCCGAAGCAAGGTCTCACCGATCTGAATGTTCCGGCCGAACTAAAGGCCGAAATCTCTTTGAACTTCTCTCGGTCGAACCGCCCGGTCAATGACCACGGAGCTCGGTCATCATTGAGGGCTGAATACCAGCTTCTCAATGATATCATCGGTCGGGCCATCCTGGGAAAGGATGTCACGAACACCTACTACACCACCGTCTTCAACATGATGACCGCTATCACGACTGATACCCCGGTCAACTGGTCTAGGGTGCTGTTTGACATCCTGATCTGGATGATCACAACTCGTCATACCGGTTTCATTCCCCAGATCATCTCCCTACTCATGGAACTCGGAGTTCCGATATGTCCGGGCGAGGGGCTAAATTAGTCCCAAGTTGTGACCAGGGAAGTCGCCGACTCTTTCTATGAGCGGTTCGATAAGGCCTGGAAGAAGAATAACCGACACCTCAACTCCTCCGGCAATTAGTCACTCCTTCTTACAACCGGTCATTTTGCTATACGTACCGGTTGTATTGTCATCCTTCTCCATTATGATCTTTTCGGTTAATCTATGTGTTTCTTTCAGTTTGTTTTAACTCCACTTTCATTAACGAAAAGTAACCTTTGAATTCCAACTACATGCGAAACTACACAAACCTAGTTACTTCCCAATTAGATTCCCCTCCTCGAGCTCCGCAATCAGTCAAAAGTAACTCCTTCCCAAGAAGTTTTGGAAACATAAATATTCCCAACATTAATGAGACAAAACGGAATATCATCATTAAATGCCCCTATTTTCCCTCCAATCTAAAATCTATATAAGGCACACTCTTTTATCATTCTGACATACCTCCAACCAACATATAATTTCTTAAACTCTCCATCTCTTCGCAAGATCTGAAAAATGTCTAACTGCACTCTAAGGAATTATCTATGCATCGATTTCAACTCTGTCCTCAACATGGAGGATGGTGAAACAATGGAAATACTTTTTGAATCCCTTGATGAAACCGGTCTTCGCGGCTTCCAGAGGTACTAGAGTTTATCCAGAGGTACTGGAGTTTTTCGATAATGCAACCATGCTCGGCGATGCCATTACTTCCGTTGTGAAAAACCACATTTTTGTTCTTCACGAAAGCGGATTCTCCAGGATGTTCAATCTGCCCACTGAAGAGTTCTCCAACTTCCCATCCCGGGTGGGCAGTGCAGTAGTTGACTATGCTGAAATGTTCTCCGGAACCGAAGTGCTGGTGGAGAATTACGGCATGAAAGCCAGACTCGCCCCTCACATACAACTTTTTCATGAGATCGTAAACCGGTCGATCATATGTCAATCTCCGAACCAAAACTACTCTAAAAGAGTTTTTGACATGATGACCTACATCGCCAGTCATACTCCCATCAACTGGGCGTCAGTCATCTTCAACAACCTGAGGACCATGGTCGAGACAAAGAAAGGTTTCGGCTATGCTACCCACATAAGCCGGCTCCTTCGTACACACCATCCAAATCTAGGACCGGGTACCCCGGTGAACCCTTCGAATGTCCTCAACGAGGAAGTGGCGATTGACAAACTTACTAAAATGTTTGTTATGTAACCTTTTCTTTTATTTTTCTTTTTGTGTATCTCAAACCGATCTCTGTATCGGCATCTATTATGTCCTTTTTCATCAATCAAATAATCATTTAAATTACTAAGTTCGAAAATCGGATCCAAAATCGCAAAGTTAAAATATCGGTGTAAATGCTCAACCGGTTAAAATCGCATCACCGGTTAAGATTGCTAACTGCTTCCCTATATAACCGATCTCGTAATAATCGGTTACAAAAATAAACCGTATCATAAATAACCGGCTATATTAACTCATCGCCCTCTTAATCAACGATTAATGAATTAACCGCTCAAAGTTTTTCCCGCTCAAAGTTTCCCGCCCATCGCTTGTCGCCCAATGACATTTTTGGAGGAAAGTTTCCCGCCCATTATTGATGTGACGGTTCGCGGCGGTCGGCATTCCAACCCGCGACTATAAATACATTCCTAAGTCATTTTATTTCTTTCTCCCGCGAAACTACTTTCTCTCTCTAGCTCTCATATCTCTCAAGCTTTAAAACTCTCGATCCTTTGATCTCTCCAAATCAATATGGGTCGCGATTCGATGCTCTTTACCCACATCTTCCAAGTCGATTTCGAAGAAATTGGAGCAAATGGATCGGCGGAAGCTAAACGGGTGCTAGATCTTATTTCCGCTTCTGGTCTTGAACATTTCCTGAACGGACCGTTCGTTCTATATCAAGACGCGGTTACCGAATTCTTCCAAACCGCAGTCCACAGCAATGGAGTTATATCCGCAACAATTGGCGGAAAACAGTGAGATGGTGGATCATCTTAAGACGGTCGTGGGGATACGCCGTTCCTCTTGGGATGTTAATGCGCCACTTCAATGCCGAAACCGGCCCCGGCGTCTTCATTCCTCCAAGCAAAATCATAAGATCCACTCACTTTATAAGACCGGAGGACAAACAGGGCAAAACAAAGGTCTCCGCAGTAAAAGCGGCAGAAGGAAGTCACAACTTAAAAAGACAAAGGCTCCGGCAAGGGAAAAATCCGGAAGTAAGGCGGATCAGCAACCGACCGGGTCGGCTAATCCTCAGTCTGACACCCTCAATACGGAAAATTCGGCATCAAGCTCTGGCCAGACTCTCTCACACAACACCGAGGCGGATCGGTCTGGCAAAGGGAAAGAGAAGGTGGTCGAAGAACAATCGGCCAGAAATGATAATGTTGAATCCGGTCCGACCGGGCAACCGGAAACCGCGGATGAAAGCATTCGGCAAATGGGCGAGGACCTCGTCACCCAAATCATGAACCAAATTTACGTTCACGCTCACGTTGCGAGCGATGTTTATTTTCAATGGGCTCTGAACCGGCAGGAAATCTTCTACACCAATATGCTACCGGAATATCCCGCTAACCAAAGGTACGAAAAACTGGTTGAGATGGAAACGGAAGTCATCAACCTTACAAAGGCTAAAAGCGTCATAACCGCTCTTCGAAGGAGTAAGATGGTCGAACCGCATGCCCGGTTACTAAAGCTCACCGATCATATTCAACATCTTCGTGAAAAACACATACTGCTCGAATTAGAGCATTAGACGTATTTCAGTTAGACAGATCAGTCTAATGAAACAAGTCAACTCCTTCTGATGAAAAACGTCTATTAGACCCCTGGTAATGTACTTAGACTTGCGTCTAATATAATAACCATTAGACGGGTACGTCTAACTCCATTGAGTTAGACTACCACGTCCAATTCCGGTTCTATCTAAGACTAATCTGAAGGAGTTTGACCCACGTCTAACTTTCAATAAATAGACAATCCGTCTAATTATAATAACCATTAGACGGGTATGTCTAACTCCACTGAGTTAGACTACCACGTCTAATTCTGGTTCTACCTCAGACTAATCTAAAGGAGTTAGACCCACGTCTAACTTTCAATAATTATACAATCCGTCTAATTATAATAACCATTAGACAGGTACGTCTAACTCCACTGAGTTAGACTACCACGTCTAATTCCGGTTCAACCTCAGACTAATCTGAAGGAGTTAGACCCACGTCTAACTTTCAATAATTAGACAATCCGTCTAATTATAATAACTATTAGACGGGTACGTCTACTCCACTGAGTTAGACTACCACGACTAATTCCGCGTATTTATTAGACCATCCGTCTAATTCTTTACGTCTATTAGACTTACACGTCTAACTCCGATGAGTTAGACTGTACGTCTAATTCTATTAGACTTACGTCTAATTCTGTGTATTCATTAGACTACCCGTCTAATTCTTTACACGTCTATTAGACTTACACGTCTAACTCCGATGTGTTAGACTGTACGTCTAATTCTATTAGACTTACGTCTAATTCCGTGTATTCATTAGACTACCCGTCTAATTCTTTACACGTTTATTAGACTTACACGTCTAACTCCGATGAGTTAGACTGTACATCTAATTCTATTAGACTTACGTCTAATTTCGTGTATTCATTAGACTACCCGTCTAATTCTTTACACGTCTATTAGACTTACACGTCTAACTCCGATGAGTTAGACTGTACATCTAATTCTATTAGACTTACGTCTAATTCATGCGTCTATTAGACTGCCCCGTCTAACTCCGTTGAGTTAGACTAAGCGTCTAATTTCATTAGACTTGCGTCTAACTTAATGCGAATGGAGATCAAAATCGGTCTAATGACCCTCATTAGATCCAAGTCTAAAGACATGTTTGTCTTAATACACCTGTATCAAAACTTATAAATTATTTCATCATCAAAATATATGGGGATAAATTATTTCAACACTTAGTCAAAATAATTTGACCCAACAACATCTTTTAATGAAAATCATTTCCTTCCTCTTTTAATCCACATCTTAAGTGTAAGATTCTGAAAAATATCTTACACTGAATAATCACAAAATCATTCTTGGAAACAAACATATTTATTTCCCAAAAGGCATGCCTAGTCCGTATAGACTAGACAGTGTACAACGCACCTTTTCCAAACAGGTTATTCTCTTGAAAATGCATCAAGCATTTATTGACAGTACATAAACGGTCAAATTTTCAAAATATTCTCATTAAATTCTCTCCAACCGTCTGTACTATATAAAGACATCATTCCTCTTTAAACAAATCACATTTCAAAAACAATTGAAGGCATGGTCACCGCAGAGTATGTGAGGCCTCAAATCTGCATAACGATGTGGCTTAAAAGAAGAAGGAAATGAAGGCACGACACTATATTCCAGGAATTATCACGTCTATTGAAGAAGCGTTTGCCGAAATGGAAAAAGAAACGTTGGAAGTAAACCGGCAGCAGAATATGTTTCCACCGTCACAAGGATTATGCAGATTTGAGGACGATCAATGTTCTAGACACCCAACCTCTCAGCCAGAACATGTTAAGCAAACTCCTCCAAGCGAAGAGGACGGTCATACGGTCTCCCCCTCCGCAAGTAAGACCACCATTAACTCCGAAAATGCCAACTCGGTTAATCGGGAAGAACCAGAAATATCCTTATCGGTCCACTCTCCTCACTCTATTGGTCCGGTTTCGGAAGCTATTAAAGATCTCATCAAGAATACGGTAAACGAAGCAATGTCCAAATGGAAAGCGAGATTTGAGTCAAGGGCTTCCTCGTCGGATAACAAGATTGAAAAAGCGGACAACAAAATTGAAAAAGTGGATAACAAGGTTGACAAGGTGGAAAATCGGGTTGAGAAAGTTGATAACACAACCTCTCAGATGTTTCAGATGTTGTAAATTCTCAACGCTCAATTTGGAGAATTAGCGGAGGTAAAAGCTATGGCAACCGAAGCACAAATTCAATCAGACGCTGAAGCGACTAGAAAATTTCATGAAGCCGAACTTGACAGGGAACAACGGTTGATTGAGTTGGAAGCAAGATATCGGTAGATAGCGTCCGAATGGGCCGACAAGGAAGCTGAAAAAGATTCTGAAGAGGAAAGAGCCAATGCCAGAGCGGCCAATATTATTCAACAACAACTCATTATTGACACGGCTCAAGACAATACTATCACAAAGAAATGACCTCCCCATACAAGGAGCGTAACCATGGCAAATGCTAAGAGATAGAAGAAGGACCAAGCAACTGGGGTGTTAACCTTAATCACGGAAACAAACATTGAAACGACTCTGACCCGGATTGTTGGTTAGTTCCCACCAATAGATAATATGGAAGAAGATGAAGAAATTCCTCTGAACCGAAGCAAAAGGAACAACCGGAATTATCCTCTTCCATTCGTGCCGGCAAGAGGCCGATTCAAGAAAATGAAGACGTTCACAATTTCATCCATAGAGATTCAAGCCGAAATTTCCAGATGACATTCAATGTTTTGGGTGGACGAGAATCCATAGTATCCCAATGCTTCATAGACATAGACCGGAGGCAAGAAGAAGAAAGACAGCGGCTTGAACTACATCAGAAGCGAATGGAGGAAGAACTGGCTAAAGAAAAGGAAAAGTGAGGACCATCTGACTCATAGTTTACCTATTTAATTTCTTTATGTTTTCTTTATGAACCTATCATTTCAATTTTTTAACTTATCTTAATTTATGGATAATGAAGTCAGTTTTTGAAAAATTTAACCTTTCAAAAAGCATATTTTGAAACTTTTCCTTAAAAAGTATAAAAAAAGGGAGAAATATTGCAAAAAACATTTTTCAAAACTCGATCAAATCAACTTAATTTTTAAACCGGCAATAAATTACAAGTTTGAATATTTATTCTAAATAATCAAAAAGGGAGAAATTGTTAGAAAAATTAAGTAAGTTAATTTTAAACCGGTCATACATTACAAGTTTTGAATATTTATTCTAAATAATCAAAAAGGGAGAAATTGTTAGAAAAATTAAGTAGATTAATTTTAACCGGCCAAAAACTTAATCAAATCTCAATCTTCCTGTGTAGGTACAAGTCAAACCGTATCACACCGGCTGAAGTACTTGACTCAATGATCCGGTCATAGTCTATGAAATTCGATGAAATCCTCAACCGGATCGGTTAGCAAAAGCTGATTCATTCGGTTGACTCAATCTTTATTGAAGATCATAAAAGTTCAACGGAAAAATATGAAAAGTGGTGAATTTGAGAAAATGACGTAATATGACGATATAGAGATCTTTCGAAAATACAAAAGAAGATAAGATTCGGATCAGAAGCATGCAACGAAAACAATGATGAAACTATTTATCTAACTCTACAAACAACATCTGATTCAGGCGGCTGACTTGGTGCATGTATTCCATGTGTCAAAAATGCAAGCCGGCCTAAATGCATGACTGCCAAGTGTCCGAAATGACAAAGCGTGCACGCAACCTCTAAACCGGATCGGCACGGCTTCAGATGACCGAACTAGTAATTTTGTTGTACTACCGGTTTAATACATCTTTTAATGAAAATCATTTCCTTCCTCTTTTAATCCACATCTTAAGTCATAAATATTCTGAAAAATATCTTACACCGAATAATCACAAAATCATTCTTGGGAACAGACATATTTATTTCCCAAAAGGCATGCCTAGTCCGGATAGACTAAACAGTGTACAACGCACCTTTTCCAAACAGGTTATTCTCTTGAAAATGCATCAAGCATTTATTGACAATACATAAACGGTCAGATTTTTAAAATATTCTCATTAAATTCTCTCCAACCGTCTGTACTATATAAAGACATCATTCCTCTTTAAACAAATCACATTTCAAAAACAATTGAAGGCATGGTCACCGCAGAGTATGTGAGGCCTCAAATCTGCATAACGATGTGGCTTAAAAGAAGAAGGAAATGAAGGCACGACACTATATTCCAGGAATTATCACGTCTATTGAAGAAGCGTTAGCCGAAATGGAAAAAGAAACGTTGGAAGTAAACCGGCAGCAGAATATGTTTCTACCGTCACAAGGATTATGCAGATTTGAGGACGATCAATGTTCTAGACACCCAACCTCTCAGCCAGAACATGTTAAGCAAACTCCTCCAAGCGAAGAGGACGGTCATACGGTCTCCCCCTCCGCAAGTAAGACCACCATTAACTCCGAAAATGCCAACTCGGTTAATCGGGAAGAACCAGAAATATCCTTATCGGTCCACTCTCCTCACTCTATTGGTCCGGTTTCGGAAGCTATTAAAGATCTCATCAAGAATACGGTAAACGAAGCAATGTCCAAATGGCAAGCGAGATTTGAGTCAAGGGCTTCCTCGTCGGATAACAAGATTGAAAAAGCGGACAACAAAATTGAAAAAGTGGATAACAAGGTTGACAATGTGGAAAATCGGGTTGAGAAAGTTGATAACACAACCTCTCAGATGTTTCAGATCCTGTAAATTCTCAACGCTCAATTTGGAGAATTAGCGGAGGTAAAAGCTATGGCAACCGAAGCACAAATTCGATCAGACGCTGAAGCGGCTAGAAAATTTCATGAAGCCGAACTTGACAGGGAACAGCGGTTGATTGAGTTGGAAGCAAGATATCGGTAGATAGCGTCCGAATGGGCCGACAAGGAAGCTGAAAAAGATTCTGAAGAGGAAAGAGCCAATGCCAGAGCGGCCAATATTATTCAACAACAACTCATTATTGACACGGCTCAAGACAATACTATCACAAAGAAATGACCTCCCCATACAAGGAGCGTAACCATGGCAAATGCTAAGAGATAGAAGAAGGACCAAGCAACTGGGGTGTTAACCTTAATCACAGAAACAAACATTGAAACGACTCTGACCCGGATTGTTGGTTAGTTCCCACCAATAGATAATATGGAAGAAGATGAAGAAATTCCTCTGACCCGAAGCAAAAGGCACAACCGGAATCATCCTCTTCCATTCGTGCCGGCAAGAGGCCGATTCAAGAAAATGAAGAAAAGGAAAAGTGAGGACCATCCGACTATAGTTTACCTATTTAATTTCTTTCTGTTTTCTTTATGAACCTATCATTTCAATTTTTTAACTTATCTTATTTTATGGATAATGAAGTCAGTTTTTGAAAAATTTAACCTTTCAAAAAGCATATTTTGAAACTTTTCCTTGAAAAGTATAAAAAAGGGAGAAATATTGCAAAAAACATTTTTCAAAACTCGATCAAATCAACTTAATTTTTAAACCGGCAATACATTACAAGTTTTGAATATTTATTCTAAATAATCAAAAAGGGAGAAATTGTTAGAAAAATTAAGTAAGTTAATTTTAAATCGGTCATACATTACAAGTTTTGAATATTTATTCTAAATAATCAAAAAGGGAGAAATTGCTAGAAAAATCAAGTAGATTAATTTTAACCGGCCAAAAGACTTAATCAAATCTCAATCTTCCTGTGTAGGTACAAGTCAAACCGCATCACACCGGCTGAAGTACTTGACTCAATGATCCGGTCATAGTCTATGAAATTCGCTGAACTCCTCAACCGGATCGGTTAGTAAAAACTGATTCATTCTGTTGACTCAATCTTTATTGAAGATCATAAAGTTCAACGGAAAAATATGAAAAGTGGTGAATCTGTGAAAATGACGTAATATGACGATATAGAGATCTCTCGAAAATACAAATGAAGATAAGATTCGGATCAGAAGCAAGCAACGAAAACAATGATGAAACTATTTATCTAACTCTACAAACAACATCTAATTTAGGCGGCTTACTTGGTGCATGTATTCCATGTGTCAAAAATGCAAGCCGGCCTAAGTGCATGACTGCCAAGTGTCCGAAATAACAAAGCGTGCACGCAACCTCTAAACCGGATCGGCACAGCTTCAGATGACCGAACCGGTAATTTTGTTGTATTACCGGTTTAGTACATCTTTTAATGAAAATCATTTCCTTCCTCTTTTAATCCACATCTTAAGTCATAAATATTCTGAAAAATATCTTACACCGAATAATCACAAAATCATTCTTGGGAACAGACATATTTATTTCCCAAAAGGCATGCCTAGTCCGGATAGACTAGACAGTGTACAACGCACCTTTTCCAAATAGGTTATTCTCTTGAAAATTCATCAAGCATTTATTGACAATACCTAAACGGTCAGATTTTCAAAATATTCTCATTAAATTCTCTCCAACCGTCTGCACTATATAAAGACATCATTCCTCTTTAAACAAATCACATTTCAAAAACAATTGAAGGCATGGTCACCGCAGAGTATGTGAGGCCTCAAATCTGCATAACGATGTGGCTTAAAAGAGGAAGGAAATGAAGGCACGAGACTATATTCCGGGAATTATCACGTCTATTGAAGAAGCATTAGCCGAAATGGAAAAAGAAACGTTGGAAGTAAACCGGCAGCAGAATATGTTTCCACCGTCACAAGGGTTATGCAGATTTGAGGCCGGTCAATGTTCTAGACACCCAACCTCTCAGCCGGAACATGTTGAGCAAACTCCTCCAAGCAAAGAGGACGGTCATACGGCCTCCCCCTCCGCAAGTAAGACCATCATTAACTCCGAAAATGCCAACCCGGTTAATCTGGAAGAACCAGAAATATCCTTATCGGTCCACTCTCCTCACTCTTTTGTTCCGGTTTCGGAATCTATTAAATATCTCATCAAGAATACGGTAAACGAAGCAATGTCCGACTGGCAAGCGAGATTTGAGGCAAGGGCTTCCTCGTCGGATAACAAGATTGAAAAAGTGGACAACAAGATTGTAAAAGTGGATAACAAGGTTGACAAGGTGGAAAATCGGGTTGAGAAAGTTGTTAACACAACCTCTCAGATGTTTCAGATGCTGCAAATTCTCATCGATAACGTTGGAGAATTAGCGGAGGTAAAAGTTATGGCTACCGAAGCAAAAATTCAATCAGACGCTGAAGCAGCTACAAAATTTCATGAAGCCGAACTTGACAGGGAACAGCGGTTGATTGAGTTGGAAGCAAGAGATCGGTAGATAGCCTCCGAATGGGCCGACAAGGAAGCTGAAAAATATTCTGAAGAGGAAAGAGCCAATGCCAGAGCGGCCAATATTATTCAGCAACAACTCATTATTGACACGGCTCAAGACAATACTATCACAAAGAAACGACATCCCCATACAAGGAGCGTAACAATGGAAAATGCTAAGAGAAAGAAGAAGGACCAAGCAACCGGGGTGTTAACCTTAATCACGGAAACAAACATTGAAACGACTCCGACTCGGATTGTTGGTTAGTTCCCACCAATAGATAATATGGAAGAAAATGAAGAAATTCATCTGAACTGAAGCAAAAGGCACAACCGGAATCATCCTCTTCCATTCGTGCCGGCAAGAGGCCGATTCAAGAAAATGAAGACGTTCACAATTTCATCCATAGAGATTCAAGCCGAAATTTCCAGATGACATTCAATGTTTTGGGTGGACGAGAATCCATAGTATCCCAATGCTTCATAGACATAGACCGGAGGCAAGAAGAAGAAAGACAGCGGCTTGAACTACAACAGAAGCGGATGGAGGAAGAACTGGCTAAAGAAAAGGAAAAGTGAGGACCATCCGACTCATAGTTTACCTATTTAATTTCCTTATGTTTTCTTTATGAACCTATCATTTCAATTTTTAACTAGCTTATTTTATGGATAATGAAGTCAGTTTTTGAAAAATAAACCTTTCAAAAAGCATATTTTGAAACTTTTCCTTGAAAAGTATAAAAAAGAGAGAAATATTGCAAAAAACATTTTTCAAAACTCGATCAAATCAACTTAATTTTTAAACCGGCAATGCATTACAAGTTTTGAATATTTTATTCTAAATAATCAAAAAGGGAGAAATCGTTAGAAAAATTAAGTAAGTTAATTTTAAACCGGTCATACATTACAAGTTTTGAATATTTATTCTAAATAATCAAAATGGGAGAAATTGTTAGAAAAATTAAGTAGATTAATTTTAACCGGCCAAAAGACTTAATCAAATCTCAATCTTCCTGTGTAGGTACAAGTCAAACTGCATCACACCGGCTGAAGTACTTGACTCAATGATCCGGTCATAGTCTATGAAATTCGTTGAACTCCTCAACCAGATCGGTTAGCAAAAGCTGATTTATTCCGTTGACTCAATCTTTATTGAAGATCATAAAAGTTCAACGGAAAAATATGAAAAGTGGTGAATCTGAGAAAATGACGTAATATGACGATATAGAGATCTCGAAAATACAAAAGAAGATAAGATTCGGATCAGAAGCATGCAACGAAAACAAGGATGAAACTATTTATCTAACTCTACAAACAACATCTAATTCAGGCGGCTGACTTGGTGCATGTATTCCATGTGTCAAAAATGCAAGTCGGCCTAAGTGCATGACTGCCAAGTGTCCGAAATGACAAAGCGTGCACGCAACCTCTAAACCGGATCGGCACGGCTTCAGATGACCGAACCGGTAATTTTGTTATACTACCGGTTTAGTACATCTTTTAATGAAAATCATTTCCTTCCTCTTTTAATCCACATGTTAAGTCATAAATATTCTGAAAAATATCTTACACTGAATAATCACAAAATCATTCTTGGGAACAAACATATTTATTTCCCAAAAGGCATGCCTAGTCAGGATAGAATAAACAGTGTGCAACACACCTTTTCCAAACAGGTTATTCTCTTGAAAATGCATCAAGCATTTATTGACAATACATAAACGGTCAGTTTTTCAAAATATTCTCATTAAATTCTCTCCAACCGTCTGCACTATATAAAGACATCATTCCTCTTTAAACAAATCACATTTCAAAAACAATTGAAGGCATGGTCACCGCAGAGTATGTGAGGCCTCAAATCTGTATAACGATGTGGCTTAAAAGAGGAAGGAAATGAAGGCACAAGACTATATTCCGGGAATTATCACGTCTATTGAATAAGCGTTAGCCGAAATGGAAAAAGAAACGTTGGAAGTAAACCGGCAGCAGAATATGTTTCCACCGTCACAAGGATTATGCAGATTTGAGTCCGATCATTGTTCTAAACACCCAATCTCTAAGCCAGAACATGTTGAGCAAACTCCTCCAAGCAAAGAAGACGGTCATACGGCCTCCCCCTCCGCAAGTAAGACCATCATTAACTCCGAAAATGCCAACCTGGTTAATCGGGAAGAACTAGAAATATCCTTATCGGTCCACTCTCCTCACTCTATTGTTCCGGTTTCCGAAGCTATTAAATATCTCATCAAGAATACGGTAAACGAAGCAATGTCCGATTGGCAAGCGAGATTTGAGGCAAGGGCTTCCTCGTCGGATAACAAGATTGAAAAAGTGGACAACAAGATTGAAAAATTGGATAACAAGGTTGACAAGGTGGAAAATCGGGTTGACAAAGTTGATAACACAACCTCTCAGATGTTCTAGATGCTGCAAATTCTCATCGCTAACGTTGGAGAATTAGCGGAGGTAAAGCTATGGCTACCGAAGCACAAATTCAATCAGATGCTGAAGCGGCTAGAAAATTTCATGAAGCCGAACTTGACAGGGAACTGCGGTTGATTGAGTTGGAAGCAAGAGATCGGTAGATAGCCTCCGAATGGGCGGACAAGGAAGATGAAAAAGATTGTGAAGAGGAAAGAGCCAATGCCAGAGCGGCCAATATTATTCAGCAACAACTCATTATTGACACGGCTCAAGACAATACTATCACAAAGAAACGACCTCCCCATACAAGGAGTGTAACCATGGAAAACGCTAAGAGAAAGAAGAAGGACCAAGCAACTGGGGTGTTAACCTTAATCACGGAAACAAACATTGAAACGACTCCGACCTGGATTGTTGTTTAGTTCCCACCAATAGATAATATGGAAGAAGATGAATAAATTCCTCTGAACTGAAGCAAAAGGCACAACCGGAATCATCCTCTTCCATTCGTGCCAGCAAGAGGCCGATTCAAGAAAATGAAGACGTTCAAAATTTCATCCATAGAGATTTAAGCCGAAATTTCCAGATGACATTCAATGTTTTGGGTGGACGAGAATCCATAGTATCCCAATGCATCATAGACATAGACCGGAGGCAAGAAGAAGAAAGACATCGGCTTGAACTACAACAGAAGCGGATGGAGGAAGAACTGGCTAAAGAAAAGGAAAAGGGAGGACCATCCGACTCATAGTTTACCTATTTAATTTCTTTCTGTTTTTTTTATGAACCTATCATTTCAATTTTTTAATTTATCTTATTTTATGGATAATGAAGTCACTTTTTGAAAAATTTAACATTTCAAAAAGCATATTTTGAAACTTTTCCTTGAAAAGTATAAAAAAGGGAGAAATATTGCAAAAAACATTTTTCAAAACTCGATCAAATCAACTTAATTTTTAAACCGGCCATACATTACAAGTTTTGAATATTTACTCTAAATAATCAAAAAGGGAGAAATTGTTAGAAAAATTAAGTAAGTTAATTTTAAACCGGTCATACATTACAAATTTTGAATATTTATTCTAAATAATCAAAAGGGAGAAATTGTTAGAAAAATTAAGTAGATTAATTTTAATCGGCCAAAAGACTTAATCAAATCTCAATCTTCCTGTGTAGGTACAAATCAAACCGCATCACACCGGCTGAAGTACTTGACTCAATGATCCGGTCATAGTCTATGAAATTCGCTGAACTCCTCAACCGGATCGGTTAGTAAAAGTTGATTCATTCGGTTGACTCAATCTTTATTGAAGATCATAAAAGTTCAACGGAAAAATATGAAAAATGGTGAATCTGAGAAAATGACGTAATATGAGGGTATAGAGATCTCTCGAAAATACAAAAGAAGATAAGATCTGGATCAAAAGCATGCAACGAAAACAATGATGAAACTATTTATCTAACTCTACAAACAACATCTGATTCAGGCGGCTAACTTGGTGCACGTATTCCATGTGTCAAAAATGTAAGCCGGCCTAAGTGCATGACTGTCAAGTGTCCGAAATGACAAAGAGTACACGCAACCTCTAAACCCGATCGACACGGCTTCAGATGACCGGACCGGTAATTTTGTTGTACTCCCGGTTTAGTACATCTTTTAATGAAAATCATTTCTTCCTCTTTTAATCCACATCTTAAGTCATAAATATTCTGAAAAATATCTTACACCGAATAATCACAAAATCATTCTTGGGAACAGACATATTTATTTCCCAAAAGGCATGCCTAGTCCGGATTGACTAGACAGTGTACAACGCACCTTTTCCAAATAGGTTATTCTCTTGAAAATGCATCAAGCATTTATTGACAATCCATAAGCGGTCAGATTTTTCAAAATATTCTCATTAAATGCTCTCGAACCGTCTGCACTATATAAAGACATCATTCCTCTTTAAACAAATCACATTTCAAAAACAATTGAAGGCATGGTCACCGCAGAGTATGTGAGGCCTCAAATCTACATAACGATGTGGCTTAAAAGAGGAAGGAAATGAAGGCACGAGACTCTATTCCGGGAATTATCACATCTATTGAGGAAGAGTTATCCAAAATGGAAAAAGAAACGTTAGAAGTAAACCGGCAACATAATATGTTTCCACCGTCACATGGGTTATGCAAATTTGAGGCCGGTCAATGCTCTAGACACCCAACCTCTCAGCTAGAACATGTTGAGCAAACTCCTCAAAGCAAAGAGGACGGTCATACGACCTCCCCCTCCGCAAGTAAGACCATCGTTAACTCCGAAAATGCCAACCCGATTAATTGGGAAGAACCAGAAATATCCTTGTCGGTCCACTCTCCTCACTCTATTATTCCGGTTTCGGAAGCTTTTAAAGATCTCATCAAGAATACGTTAAACGAAGCAATGTCCGAATGGCAAGCGAGATTTGAGGCAAGGGCTTCCTCGTCATATAACAAGATTGAAAAAGCGGACAACAAGATTGAAAAAGTGGATAACAAGGTTGATAAGGTGGAAAATCAGGTTGAGAAAGTTGATAATACAACCTCTCAAATGTTTCAGATGCTGCAAATTCTCAACGCTCAAGTTGGAGAATTAGCGGAGGTAAAAGCTATGGCAACCGAAGCACAAATTCGATCAGACGCTGAAGCGGTTAGAAAATTTCATGAAGCCGAACTTGACATGGAACAGTGGTTGATTGAGTTGGAAGCAAGAGATCGGTAGATAGCCTCTGAATGGGCCGACAAGGAAGCTGAAAAAGATTCTGAAGAGGAAAGAGCCAATGCCAGAGGGACTAGTATTATTCAGCAACAACTCATTATTGACACGGCTCAAGACAATACTATCACAAAGAAACAACCTCCCCTTACAAGGAGCGTAACCAGGGAAAATGTTAAGAGAAAGAAGAAGGACCTCCCCTTACAAGCCATCGGGGTGTTAACCTTAATCACGGAAACAAATATTGAAACTACTCTAACCTGGATTGTTGGTCAGTTCCCACTAATAGATGAGATGGAAGAAGAAGAAGAAATTCCTCTGAACCGGAAGCGCAAGGCACAACCGGAATCATCCTCTTCTATTCGTGTCGGTAAGAGGCCGATTCAAGAAAATGAAGACGTTCACAATTTCATCCATAGAGATTCAAGCCGAAATTTCCGGATGCCATTCAATGTTTTGGGTGGACGAGAATCCATGGTATCCCAATGCTTCAGAGACATAGACCGGAGGCAAGAAGAAGAAAGACAGCAGCTTGAACTACAACAGAAGCGGCTGAAGGAAGAACTGGCTAAAGAAAAGGAAAAGGGAGGACCATCCGACACATAGTTTACCTATTTAATTTCTTTCTATTTTCTTTATGAACCTATCATTTCAATTTTTTAACTTATCTTATTTTATGGATTATGATGTCAGTTTTTGAAAAATTTAACCTTTCAAAAAGCATATTTTTAAACTTTTTCTTGAAAAGTATCAAAAAGGGAGAAATATTGCTAAAAACATTTTTCAAAACTCGATCAAATCAACTTAATTTTTAAATCGGACATACATTACAAGTTTTAAATATTTATTCTAAATAATCAAAAAGGGAGAAATTGTTAGAAAAATTAAGTAGATTAATTTTAACCGGCCAAAAGACTTAATCAAATCTCAATCTTCCTGTGTAGGTACAAGTTAAACCGCATCATACTGGCTGAAGTACTTGACTCAATGATCCAGTTAGAGTCTATGAAATCAGCTGAACTCCTCAACCGGATCGGCTATCAAAAGCTGATTCATTCGGTTGACTCAATCTTTCTTGAAGATCATAAAAGCTCAACGGAAAAATATGAATAGTGGTGGATCTGAGAAAATGACGTAATATGACGATATAAAGATCTCTCGAAAATACAAAAGAAGATAAGATCCGAATCAGAAGCATGCGACGAAAACAATGATGAAACTGTTTATCTAACTCTACAAGCAACATCTGATTCAGGCGGCTGACTTGATGCATGTATGCCATTTGTCAAAAATGCAAGTCGGCCTAAGTGCATGACTGCAAAGTGTCCGAAATGACAAAGCATGCACGGAAACTCTGAACCGGATCGACACGACTTCAGATGACCAATCCAGTGGAGAAAGAAATTTATGACCGTTGTCATATTTTCCATATAAATAGAAGGTCATGGTGCCGAAGATAAATACGCGTGAGATCTCTACGAAAAAGCATATACAAGAGAGAAGCAGCAACTTAAGATCTTACGCACGACTTCGAACAGTGATTGAAATTCCCAAAAGTATTTTGTGTATTGTGTGTGTATTTTACTATTGAGTAAAAGTGTTGTATTACATCATTGTGAGTGGTGTAACCGACGAGAAGTAAATAAGACTCGTTCGAATTGTGTGTTATGGTTATGTAATATTCCTTAGTGAATATCCTTCTCACTTTTTGAGAAGAAGGGGTGACGTAGGAGATTAAACTCTAAACATCCATAAAATTCTGTCTCGTGTTCTTTATTTTCATCTTTCGGTTTACTTACACAATCATAACCAAAACATCTAAACCGAACCGAAATAATTAATAAATCTACCAAATCAAACCGACTTTCTCCTTAAACTGATATCTCCTTCTAAATACCTTCCAAACCGAACTGTGTGTGTTTTTTCAAGCTGAAACAAACCATTTCCGCACTTGAACCCGGTGCAAGAGGTTTGTGACAGCTTGTGTAGTGTTAATAAGTGGTTTTAGTCTCTAACCGGACTATTGCTAGTGTGTGTGTTGTGTTATTAAGCGTTCACCCTTATAAGCCGGAACCCTAAGTCCTCCAAGGGCGATCCCAATCCTAACATAACTTACTTAATTTTTCTAACAATTTCTCTCTTTTTGATTATTTAGAATAAATATTCAAAACTTGTAGTGTTGGCCGGTTTGAAAAGCGTTTTAAGAAATGTTTGGCCGGTTTAAAATTAGCTTACTTAATTTTTCTAACAATTTCTCCCTTTTTGATTATTTAGAATTAATATTCAAAACTTGTAAGTGTTGGCAGGGAGATATTTCTAAGGCGCTTTAAGTTTACTTGGCCGGTTTCTGAAAATAAATTTATTATCAATTTCTCCCTTTTTGATGCTTTTAGCCGAAAAGTATCAAAAATAGCTTAAAAGACCGAGATAATATTATATATATAGAAAATAGAGTGATAACCGAAACTTTAAAAACTTTAGTGCTAGGTAAGTAGAATAAATAAGGCTTTAGTTCAAGGATTCGAATGTCCCCCCTGTTCTTTTGCTCTAGCCTTTGCCTTCTCCTCCTCTTGCCATTCTCTTTCCCTTCTATCTGCGTCTAAACACCAGGCAGCTATGACACCTGGTCTTTGGGAAGGGAAACAGTTGAAGTTGAAGAAACTGCCTTCTAATGTTGTCGGTTGAGGTGGTGGTTCGGTTAAGGGTCTCTGACTGGTTGAAGGAACAGATGATGTCGGTACAACTTTCTGTTTCCTTGTGTTCAAAGGAGTATCATCGTCGAGTGGAGCAATAGGATTTCCAACCGGTTGAGGGCAACTCTGTTCCATCCGAGATAGTAGTTCGTGTATCTCATTTCTCTTTCGTTTATTTGACTTAGCCCTTGTTATCATGCCGCTTGGTCGCTCAACTTGAACCGTTTCGGCTTCTTTTGGTTTAGCTTTTTCTTCCTCTTGGAGTTGATGCGCAACACGGAAATCTTCATCTTCACGTTCTTTTCTTAGCCGTTCTTGTTCTTCTTTATAGGTTTGAAGTTTAAGGGTTGCTTCCGCATCGGTTCGAATCTGCTCTTGGGTAGTGACCATTGTAAGTTTTGTAAGTTCCTCAATCTGAGCCGCCGTGACTTGCATCATCTATAGTAGTGGAGTGGTTGACGACTCAATTGGCAATCTTACGGTCTCAATTAGATATGAATTGAATGTGGCAGTCCTAGCTTTCACGGCGGCCTGACACTTGTTCATTGAGCCTTGGACAGCCTCGAGAATGAGTTCCCTTAGTTTGGCAGATAAGTGTGTGACTTCGTGACTTTGCTACGGGTGAAGAGAATGAACCGACATGGCCCTTTTCGATTCTTCTTGGTCGGCTGGGTTTGATTTTGTAGAGTGAACGTGAATAGGGGACTTACTTGTTGATTTGCCTAATGGTGCGGCATGGCGACCGTCTTTATTCTCACTGGATTTCGGTTTGTTTCCTTCTTGCTGTTCCCCCATCGGTTTGGATGATTCACCGAGTTCAAAGACTGACTTACTTTGGTAATCTCCGGGATGCAAAAAGTAGTCGGCAAACGTTTCCTTCAATTCTTCCTTCAATCGGTTTTTAAGTCTTCCCTTAATTTATTAATTCTTTCCACCACTTTCTTTTCAACCTCGGTTAGTTCCCCTTGGGTCTCTTTCAGTGCCTTGGTTAGCGCTTGTAGTCTGGCGTGTTCGTCGACCAACTTTCCTCTTACCAAGACCAATGGAACAAAATCGGATTTCGCCAGATTGAATACCTCGTCTTCCATGGCCAACATTTTCAACCAATGCTCATTTTTGGTGTAGTCAGGGAGCATGTGCATGAATTTAACTTCAATCCTGGTTTTGCACCAATGGTAGTAAGGGCAGAATATTTATTCGGCAACCTCCTCCAACTGTTGGAGAATTTGTTGAAACATTTCCTCGACTTCTTGTTGAGAGACCGGAATTACAGGATCCGATATAATAGCATGTTGTTCCAACTCCTGGTGGGATGGAGTCTGATCATTTTCAGTTAGAAGAGTTTTCTCGGTAACCGGACCGATAGAACTATTTTTTCAGACGTATTTCCTCCTTTTACCGGAGAATCTACCATCTCTTCGACTTTTTCCATTTCGGTCTTTTCTTTGGCCTTCTCATCTTCAGTTATCCGATTGACATCATCTGTTTGACCGGTTTCGGTGAGCTTGCTTGTCACCTCAGTTTCTATGACCCAGTTGACATCATCTATAATTTTATTAATTTGGTCTGAAGTTCTCTCATGGACTTCCTCATTCACATCCTTGACCTGCTGGATTGGAGATACCCTAGATTTAAAGTTATGAGATGGAGTCGGGGTACATACCGTATGTACAAATGCCCCTTTGTGTGTAGATTTTCCGGCTTTGCTTGCCGATCATTCTGCCGGTCTTGAGTATATAGTTGTGTCGACTGCTTCATTCTCTTTGTCTGGAGAGGAAGAATGAACTGGAATTAGAACCACCACATTGATTGGAATAGCTATCATGACCGGACCGGATGGTCGGGGCTGAGTCGGATCGGATGGTTTGGAGGAAGGTATCCTCTCGGAGTTACGAGACTCGCTAACCACTTTCTTCTCAACCGGCTTTCTCTTTTTAGTCGCTTTATTGAATCTCGGTTCATTGCCTTTGACTTCGGTTTCTTTGTCATTAGGCACATCTTCTTTGGAGCCTTTGTCCTTCGGAACCTTTGGTTCGGTCTCTTTTGGAGCCTTCGCCCTTGGAGCTCTATCCTTGGCCGGTTTTTCGGTCCTGGCCTTGACATTCTCAGAATTCATGATTTTAGAGTTTAAAAGGGGTGTACCTTCTTCGATTGAGACTTGTAGATGTCGAAGAATTTTCCCGATCTACATGGCGTAGGCTTGAACCCCATCTTTTATTCCGGCAACCACTTCACATAGTTTCTCAAAAAGCACACCGACCTAGTCGATTTTGTCACCTCGGACTATACCGATCATCATCTCAAACTTTAGTCAGGTCATGTTGTCAAAATTTCCTCCTTTTCCTTGTAGAGATTTGGAGATAATGTCCAGCAGCCACTAGAACTCCGGTCATGTTGTCAAAATTTCCTCCTTTTCCTTGTAGAGATTTGGAGATAATGTCCAGCAGCCACTAGAACTCCGACTTCAGTTTATTAGCCGAGGCGCCGCAGTATCGGCTTCAGATAAACCGGTTTGAAAATCGCAACCCTCGCTTGGTAGTTTAAAAGAGCCTCAGCAAATACAGCTTCGGTAATGTCGAAAGTTGCACCGCAAACAGTAGTAGTAATCACCCTTTTCTTCACGCTTGCTTGGTTGAAGAACTCCAGAACATCATCCTTATGAAGAACAAAAGGCCCACTCAGAAATGTCTCCAAACCTGAGTCTTTCAAAGATCCGATTAACGTTTTGTAGTCCTTAGTTCCATTTTCTTCAATGTCCTTGAAGTCGATCTGCAAAATGTATGTGAATAGTGTGTTATCACGTCTCATGGTGGATTGATAGAGAGATTTAAGATAACTTTGAGAGATAAAAGCAAAGATGCTTTAGAGTTTTTAGAGAGAGAGAGCGTGAGATGATGAATGATCTAAATTTCGCTATTTATATAGGAGACGGTTACTTAGCGGTTAAGAAACCGAACCGTCACGTCGTTCTGGATTTAGGCGCCAAATTTTCCCTCCAAAAGTTACTGCGGTAACTGTTGGCGGTAAATCCGGGCGGTAAATTAGAAGCGGTAAACTAGGAGAGGGAAACTGTTAAAGGTTGAGATTTGAAGTTAGCCAAATTTTTTGATGTGAGGCCGGAATTTGTGCTTTAAAAGAAAGTGTTAAACTGATGTTAAGAGGATACCGACATTTTTTATTTTAAACTAGAATCATTAGAATGAGTGGATGACTTGAATTGATCAAAAATAATAAGTGTAGTGGTCAACCTGTCATACAACAAAATGACCGAGATGACTGGATACAATAAAATTTTAAGTTTGAAAGTAGTTCCCTTCTTCGATTCTCAAGATCCATTCCTCCACGGTGTAGCCAGTCTGATTTTCGATTCTCCCAATCCAGCTTTCCATCATGTCGCTTGTCAGCGTGTTAGCCGGGCCTACCGGGACTCCTAATCCGAGATTGGGAATGACGAGAGAATGTATCAGCTGATTTGGGGGCGAAGCCGATTCTTCTTCTGGGAGTCGTGATGAGCTCCTTCAAGTTGTTAAAGATAAATGATGCCCAATTTATGGGTGAGAGTTTGGTGATTGAGATAATTAGGTTATACACTTGCCAAGTGTACCGCTGATTCGGCATGTGTTCCAGGATTGACCACTGGATTAGGTCCTGGAGGAGTTGGATGTGAGGGGCCAGGTCATCTTTCAGACCGTGGCAGTCAACCGGATGAGTGGTACCGGAGAAGATGAACGAATAGGGTTCTTTTGCTCGAAAGGGGGGAGTTGGAAAATCCGAAAATCCTTCGGATGGAAGATTGAAGAAATCTGCGAATGACTCTTCGGTGAGCTGGTAGAATTCGCAGTCGATGTAGGTGGTGATGTTGTCGTCATCTCTCACCTGGGTATTGTCGAAAAACTAATATACCTCCTCTTCGAGAATGGAGTCCGTCCTTTAAGAAAGGTTTCTAAACCGGATACTACCAATGGTTGGATAAGAACATTTTTGAATGTAGAATCACGAATAGATTCAAAATCGACGATGATTGAGTTCCGGAGTTGGGCATACATCTTGAGAGTTTTGAAAAGAGGTGAAGTTCAAGATTTAGAGAGAGAGATGCTTTCAAATTGTGATTTGCTGTGAGGAAGGATGATGTCTTTATATAGCGGAAACGGTTACAAAGCATTTAATGAGAATATTTTGAAAAATCTGACCGTTTATGTATTGTCAATATATTCATTAAATGTTTAGTGCCTTTTCAAGAGAATAATTTTTGGAAGTGTACGATGTAGGCTGACTAGCCTATCCGGACTAGGCACGTCTCTTGGGAAATGAATATGTTTGTTCCCAATGTGGATTTGAAAATATTTGGCTTTGGGTGATTTTCTGGTTTGATTATTTTCGATAGCTTTTCCCTGAGAAGATGGTGGATTTGCATGTTTTTAATATTGTGAATCCTAAAAGTTGACCCGAAAAGGAAAGAAATGTTTGTCATTTAAAAGAGAAGTTGTACCGAATTGATAGTACAACAAAATTACTGGTTCGGTAGAGGGATGGGAAAAAGAAGCAGGAAAGGAGCATCATTAGTCAGTTTTAAAACCAAGAGAGGATTAATAATGGGACGGCCCGACGATTGGAGTCTTCTTGGACATTTCCTTGTCCCATCTGTCGATCATCTCTTGAATTCTCTCCTTTGTAAACAACAGTTTCGGGTGGAGAATGATGCCCAAACTATTATAGTTGTTGAAGTGGCTGAACAAACCGCTCAACTGTGGAGCGTAGCCGGTTTTGTTGGAGATGATTAGCTCCTTCAGGTTGTCGAAGATTATCCTCGACCAGTTCACCCGAGTTCCTTCGGTAATGGCAGTCATCATCTCGAAGATGCGTTGGGTGTAGGATTAGGACTTGTCCCTGGCTAGAATGGACTTACTCAAGATTTCGCTAAGAACATGGTATTCGTTAGCGAGAAAACTCTTGGGTCCCCAGTTGTTAACCGGGGTCATAGAGCCTGAGAAGTGGTGTCTCATTTCTTCGATGAACACTGGGGTGTAGATGAGATCGGTAACTGCCTCAGTTGGCAGCTCACAAAAGTTTGTGAAGTCTGTCGAACTGAAGAGGAATGATTTTCCATGGACTTGAGCAAAGATGATTTCTGGATGTATCACCCTTGTAGTATTGAAGAACTCATTAACTAAGGAGTAGTTAATGGCGTAGCGGTTTTCTAAGAATCTTCTGAGACCGGTGCTCTTGAGAGCTCTAAAGATGCATTTGACCTCGTTGTCCTCAGCATTAGCAACCGATTCGAAATCGTCTAGAAGAACATTCTTGGAGAGAGAGCAAGACATATTTCTAGATAATTTTTCTTAGAGCATTCTTGTGATGAATAGTGTTTTGAGATTGGATTAGATTAACTACTTAAATAGACAGGCGATGGTAAGCATACTTAGAGATGTCATCTTGTAATTATTATGAAGTTAACTTGTGTAGGTGTATAATGGAAAAAAGAAGTTATTTCCAATGACAAGGTAATGATGGCAAAAAGATTTTCATCATGGTTTTAAAAATATGAAAAGGATGTTAGTCTTCCTCTTTTAGTGATAGACACGTGTCGTCACTTTGATTGAGGTGTAGACTGTTTTTCTGTTTCATAGGTTTAATCATCAAAGCATGCATGAAAACAGTAGTCAGTTGTTCCAAGTTTAGCCGGAAAAATTCAGTTACCGAAATCATGATGCATTTTATCGGTTAGTTTTCCATTACTAGTTTTATCGAGATAGCTTATTCCTGTGTGAAGAAATGTCGAACTAAGTCGACATTTGTTAAGCTTAGGGAATAAACTGTCTGTTTTACCCAATTCATTTGAACCGCCCAACTTGTTTACATGTGATTTGGTAATATGAATTTGTCAAGCTTATCAAGAGACATCTTCCCGGTTAGCATCCATGAGTGTTTAATTTCCTATTAAGGTATGGCATGAGAAGCGTGAGCTTCTCCCTAAGCACATGCCCCAATTTTTCATATGGTTTAGATTTTTGAAAACATGCAATGACATTTAAGGTATAAGTTGTTTACTATCAGTAAGTCCCAAAATGTTTATGAAATAAGAGAACTTAGCTTCTTGTAGCGGCTTGGTGAAGATGTCAACCACTTGCTGTTCGGTTGAGACATACTCTAGCCGGATGTGTTTCTACTGAACGTGTTACCGGATAAAGTGGTGTCTGATATCAATATGCTTCGTTCTTGAGTGTAACACCGGATTGTATGTAATCGCTATTGCGCAGGTGTTGTCACAAAAGATTGGAGACTCCTCAACAATTACACTGAAGTCCCTTAGTTGTTGTTAAATCCAGAGGTGTTCAGCACAACAGCTTCCGCTGCTAGATACTTTGCCTCTGCGGTTGAAATAGCAACTGAGGTTTTCTTTTTGTTATACCAAGAAACTAGCCGGTCTCCTAGAAATTGGCATGTCCCGGTCGTGCTTTTTCGGTCAATTTTGCAGACTACATAGTCTGCATTAGAATAGTTTATTAGATTAAAACTTGAGTCTTTTGGGTACCATAATCCCACGTCTTGAGTTTCTTTCAGATATTTTAAGATCCTCTTAACCGCGGTATAATGTGATTGTTTTGGATTGACTTGGAAATCTTTCGCATACTCCGATAGTGAATAGGATGTCCGGTCGGCTGACTGTTAGATAGAGGAGTGAGCTGATGATTCCTCGTTAGGCTGTTATATCTACCTCTTGACCGTCCTCGTCTTTTTCAAGTTTCACAGATGAGCTCATTGGAGTAGCTGCTTCGTCACAAGTGTCCATTCCAAATTTCATATGTAGTTCGGCTGTGTATTTAGGCTGGCTGATGAATGTTCCGGTATCGATTTATCGAACCTGAAGACCTAAGAAGAAACTTAATTCCCCCATCATACTCATCTCAAATCGGTCAGTCATTAACTTTGAGAATTTGTTACATAATTTTGGATCGGTTGAGCTGAAAATGATATCATCCACATATATTTGAACAAGTAAAATGTATTCCTTTTTCTCAAATTTCAAAAGTATTTTGTCAACCAAACCTATTGTTAATTTGTGATCAAACAGGAATTCGATTAAGGTATCATACCAGGCTCTTGGAGCCTGTTTTAAACCATAAAGGACTTTATCATGCCTGTATACATGACTTATCAATTCCGGATTTTTAAAACCGGGAGGTTGTTCAACATACACTTCTTCACTTAGTTTACCGTTTAGAAAAGCAATTTTGACATCCATTTGAAAAACTTTAATATTCTAATGACTTCAAGTCTAGCCGCATGAGCAAATGATTCTTCAAAATCAATGCCTTCTTCCTGTTTGTATCCTAGAGCCACTAGTCTGTCTTTGTTCCTCATAACCAAACCGTTTTCATTGAGTTTATTTCTGAACACCCATCTTGTTCCTATGACCGATTTATGTTTCGGTTTTGGAACTAGGTGCCAGACATTATTTCTCTCAAACTTGTTTAACTCTTTTTACATTGCTAAAATCCAATCGGGATCTAGCAACGCTTCATCCACCTTTTTCGGCTCAATTTTTGATATGAAAGCTGAGTTTTCATACTCTTCCAAATTTTGTTGCCTAGTTCGGACGGGTGATGAAAAGTTACCTATTACAAGTTCAAGAGGATGATTTTTATTCCTTCTAAGGTTTATTCTGGTAGTGTCTTCCAAGCGCCCAGTTAACTGATCAAGGTTAGACGTATCGGTAGGCTGAGTCGAGTCAGACCGACCGATTTCCTAAGTGGATACCGAGTTGTCAACTTCCTACGGTAAAGTAGCTTGATCAGGCTGAGTCTCAGCATTAACCGTTTGATCATTGAGAAATCGTCTATAGACCGGAACCTCATCATCATCATCATAATAGACATTGAAAATTTTCATTATGTTGTGAAGGTCGAAGGGTACTGAGTGTTACGTTCAATCGATTCATCAAAAACAACATGAGAGGTTTCTTTAACCATTAACGTTCTAGTGTTATAAATTGTATATGTCTTACTTACGGCTGAGTAGCCCAATATTATTCCTTCATCGGACTTAGCATCAAACGCGGTCAAATAACTTTTGTCGTTGATGTGAACATAACACTTATAGCCAAAAATCCCAAGATACCGGATGTTAGGATCTTTGTCATGGTATATTTCAAATGGTGTTTTAGTAAACCGTTTAGTAATTAAAGATCGGTTTTGAGTGTAACATGCAGTATTGATAGCTTCAGCCCAAAATTTTTAAGCAATACCTGAATCGTCTATCATGGACCTTGCGACTTCCTTGAGAGTTCGGTTTCTTCTCTCAGCCAGGCCATTTTGTTGAGGTGTTTTGGCACTAGACAACTCGTGCCTAATACAAGAATCATCAAAAAAGTAATTAAGGTACTATTTGTGAATTCAGTTCCTTTATCACTTTTGATTCAGTTAATTCAGATAGATTTCTCATTTTGTATCCTTAAAAGTAACTTGATCAGGTTTGGTGTAGTTTGATTTTTAGAGGCTAAAAATGTTACCCAAGTAAATCTAGAGTAATCATCAACTACTACCATGGTATAATGCATGCCTCCTAGGCTTGTTACTTTAACCTGTCCAAACATGTCCATATGCAGTAGTTATAAGCATCGTTTAGATTGAAAATTTCCTTTGTTTTTAAAAGATGATTTTATTTGATTTCCCATTTGACATGCAGCACATACTTTATCTTTTGAAAATGTTATGTTTGGAAAACCATGAACTAATTCCTTAGAGCATATGAAGTTTAAAGTTTTGAAATTTAGATGGTTTAACCGTTTGTGCTAGAGCCAGTTCGGATCATTTCTAGCTATCATACAAACCAAGTTTTCAATCTTAGTCTTCCAATCTACTTTGTAAATGTTTCATATTCTATTTCCGGTTAAGAGAGTATCACCTTGATGATTTTTAACTAGACATGCATGTTTATGAAATTCAACCGTGTATCCTATGTCACACATTTGACTAATGCTTAATAGATTAAAATGCAAGTTTTCTACTAAAAGCACATTGTTTATAGACAGGTTACCAAGGACAATCTTACCCTTGCCCACGACTCTACATTTAGAGTTGTCGCTAAAAGTTCTCATTGCTCCGTCTTCATAAATGATATCAGCTAGTAGTCCGCTGTTTCCGGTCATGTGTCTTGAACATCCGCTGTCAAAGTACCACTCCGAGTTTTTTAACCGCTTGCTCCTCCTAACCTGCAAAAAATTAATATTTACACCTTTCTGGTACCCACATTCAGTTGGTTCCATGGTTGATTAGTCCTTTAGGGATCCAGACTTTAATAAGTCGGATAACTTTTCCAGTAATAGTTTTAATTGTTTTACCGGTTTTCGGCTTCTCATCCTTTTGTCTTCCTAAGAGTGTCTTATTTTGTGGTGGGGGAGAGTGTTGATTAGTTCTCTGTGAATGTGTATTGGCTTGTTTACTAATTGGCCGGTTGGCTTTCCTTCTCTCAGGATGAAGCCATTTTTCCGAGTCGGTTGGACTTACATATTTTATTTCATTTTCCAGTATGAACTAACGTTCTGCCTCATTGTTGGTTGAAGAGCTCTTGACAAATTTTATAAAGGGAAGATTGTCTTTTGAGAGTTTCATCCCGTAGGAATGGTTCCGGTTGGAGGATTTATTGTTCTTGTATCCGAGACTAAATTTGCATTTGGGATGTCGTTGATATTTAGACATCTGACTCACCTCTTCACTGGATCTTTTCCAGGCAACCGTGACATATTTGGTTCTTTCATTTTCTTCGGTTACCGATTGAACTGTCTCCTTGAGCTTCTCATTCTCGAAAGATAGTCCAACCGGTTCATATCGCCTATCTCACCAGCGGTACCACTTGACACTCCGATTTCGTGAATTGACCGAGTCGGTATAAGAGCAAACAAGTTTATGAACTCAGCGACCATGTCGTTGAGTGTAGTAACTAAGTCTTATTTAGTAAATTCTTCAGAAGAAAAGTCGAATACCTCTTTTTCATTTGCCATGTCAGAGTATTCCCAGTCGCTTCCACCGTTAGATGTTATGAGTGCCTTCTGGATCTCATTTCCTTCACTGGTATCGGCTCTTTGCCTGTCATTCCTTTGATATTCGTTTCTCTGGTTGTCGTTTCTTTGGTAGTTACTTGCCGGTTTTGGTCATCTCGTCTTGGTCTTCTGCATTCTGACCTGTAATGACCAAAACCATCATAATTAAAACATCTTACATTGGATTTTCGGCGTAATTATTGTTGTAGTTGTTGTTGGATGGTTGATTCTTCTTCATGAATCTCCCGAATTTATGTGCTAGCATGGCCATCACGTCTTCACTGATCTGATCAGCGCTTTTGACAAGAACCGGAGCGGCTGATACAGGAACCGCTGGTTCCACCGATGTCACTAAAGCTCTGGTTGTGGTTGATGTTGCTGCTTCGTCTTCGATCCGAGATTTCATTTCGAATTCATAGGCTTTCAGGTCCTTAAACACGTCGTGCAACTTCATCTGCTCAAGGTTGTTATATTCCCTCATCACCATGGTTTTTATGTCTCATGCACTTGGTAGAAATCTCAATGCTTTTACAATGATCTCACGGTTTTCATATCTTTTCCCAAGTGGGTACAGCTCGTTGACCAAGCTAGTGAATCGGTCACTAAATTCCTTTATGTTTTTTCCAGGCCTCATCTTGATGTTCTCATACTTTTGAGTTGCTACCAAGATTTTGTTCTCCTTAGTTATTTCGTTTCCTCCATGGATCTGAATAATAGTTTCCCAGGTTTCCTTTGCACTTTGACAGTCTCTGATTTTGTTAAATGTGTCTCATGCAATGGTTATACAGGTTACTTCTTCTTCTATCTGCAGCTGTCCATGCTCCACTTTTCTTCTCAATCTTTATTGGTTCTTCCTTTAGGATGGTTTTCATCTCATCATCCAAAGTTATTAGATGTAGATACATCTGAACCTTCCAGCCGCTAAACGCTTCACTATTTAGCATCGGTGGCTTATCGCTGTGGGTCATGCTTCCCATCTTCTTTCGGTTACTTGAGTGTTAAGATTTCTTCTCTGATACCACTTGTTAGGATCGGGATCGCTGATAGGGGACTGGGGTCCGGCTAAAGATAGATCACTTACAACAACAACACATAACACACTGGAACTAATCAAGTTAAAGACTAGAACGACTCTTAACACTAGACAGGTTGTCACAGCCTCCTGAACCGAGTTCAAGGGCAAAAATGTCAGTTTCAATCTGAAGCAACGTGTGCGATTCAGTTTGGAAGGTATTAAGAGAAGTCGGTTAAGGTGGAGAGAAAGCCGGTTAGGTATGAGTAAATAGTGTTTTGGTTCGATTAGAGTGAGTAAGCTAGAATATAAAGTAAAGAACACACAACATATTTTTATGGATGTTCGTAGTTAAATCTCTTACGTCACCCCTTCTTCTCAAATAGTGAGAAGGCTATTCACTAACTGGAATATTTTAAAAATTCACTCCGTTCGAGTCTTATTTATTGCTCGTCGGTTACACCACTCACACACTGATGTAATACTTTTTACACAAGGTAAAATACACATATTTTACAACTTTGAATCAGAAAAGCTATATGAATTCAGAATGTTTTTAGGGCTGGATTATATGAAGAACTGAGTTGTTTTTAGCTCGGGCGCGTTATATGTTTTTCTCTACTGCTCTTGGCTCCCTTTATAAAGAGAATATGACAACGGTCATATTTATCTCTCATCTATTGATTGGTCAGCCGAACCGGTCAGGTTCAGGTTGCGTGCACGCCTTGACATTTTGGACATCTAGTAGACATGCATTAGTCGGTCGCCTGTTTCAGAAGATTTCTTGTGATCTCGGATAATTAATTATCATTGATTTTGTTGCATGCTTCTGATTCGGATCACGGATCCTTCTTATATTCATTTCCAAGATATTCATTACGTCATCTTTCACAGATTTTATCAATTTGAATACTTTCCCGTTGGTTTTAAGATCTTCGATATATTGAGCCGGCCGGAAAAGATGCTTCATGCGATTTTTATCTTAGCTGATCCGGTTAGGAGAGTAACACCGATTTTGATTGTCCGGATTTCTTTGAGACAGAGTGTCTCAACCGGTCTGGTGCGGTACCTGCAAAAGAAATTTTGAGACTGGTTAAGTTCTTTGTCCGGTTAAAATTAACTTACTTAATTTTTCTAACACAAAGCTTGAACCAAATATGGGCTGTTTCTTTTGGTTTGCTTTGTAGATTTATCTCTTCTGAACATTTTTCCAACTTAATGCAATTTGATCCTATGTAAGTAGGCCCTTTCTCCAAGATTTCATTCAGATTTGAGCCATTTTTGAACTGCAGGAAGTACAGATCATGTATATTTGAAGAAATTTTTCAGACCCCTTTTCTCCCCACTGTTTAATTAGAGCCTCTATGGTAGTTGGGAATGATACTCTATTTTTTCCAATAAAGTTTCCAACCACTACAAACTCCTAGTCTTCAATATATTTCTTCTCTACTTTAGAAGACATTTTGAATTCAAAATGTGAGTTGAGTACCTCTACATTTGTTTGGATATTTCCCAAGTAGATTTTTCCTTTGTAGGCATGATCTTCATATTTCTTTTTTGCTTTATTTTTTCATACCTCGTTGACTTTCCATGTTGAATTACTCATGATAGTGTAGATCTTGGTTTTGGGAGCCTTCATTAGCTCCTTCACTACATCAACTGACCATTTAACTATTTTCTCATATTCTATTTTCTTTAGTAAATTTTAGTCTTGGAGATAATGAATATTAAATTGGACTGTTATTTGTTGAGCTTTCTCTTTACTGATTGTGATTTCACCCTTCTTAGCATTCATTAGGAGTTTGGAATCTGGTTTTTAAGACCAAACAGGTTGGCTCTTTCATTATAAACAACATTCCAAATTACTTCTTTCTTCCCCTATTTTTCTACAATATTTTCTTCAGAATTTTTAACATCAATTGGTTCCTTACCTTTGTTGCATTCCAGTTTTACCTGGATTATTTCTTCAGCAATCATATCAATTTTCTTTTCAGCCACCTCCCTTAAACCTTCCATTACAAATTCTTTGACTTCATTATACTTATTGTATTTCTTTCTTCCCATTTTAATGAAGAACAGAACAAAGCAACAAAGAAATTGAGAAGAGCAATTATAGAATATTGTATATCAGACGCCCTAACTATACAGAATAGGGTAAACTAGAAATGTTAACCTTTCAACCAAGCTCTGTAGATGAATGACCGACCTAGCAATTAAAGTTGATACCGTGTTGTTCGTGCCAATTGTATCGATTGTGCCAATTGTGCAACAATAAGCGATCCACGACCTTGATATCGTGAAAATCGTGTCGATCGTGACGTTCGTGTCGATCGTGTTGTTCGTGCCGTTTGTGCTGATTGTGCCGTTCGTGCCGATCGTGTTATTCGTCTATTCATGATGAGAGAATTTGCTATCGAAATTTTCGCCGAAAACCTAAAATCTCCAGAGTTTTTTAACTCTTGTGTACAAACGAAACTTAAAATGGCTTTGACGGTGATGAATCTACGATGACACAACTTAGTTGGAGATATTTCAGTCACAGGTCATCTCCAACTTAATTCTAAAAAATATACCTAAATAGAGAGAGTAAAGCAATAAAATGTCCAAATGAAATTGATATTAGTAAACAACTATTAAATTATTTTTATTTGGATTCACAAATAATAGTCATTGATAAATCAAGTAAACAATAATGTTTCTAGTTATTAATGGATCGCTTATAATGATAGATCTAGCTTTTGAATCATAAAAAAATATAAAGAAACAATTCATCGTATCACTAGTAAAACAATCGAAAATAGATCTAAAAGAAACATGCTCCTCATTGTTTATCATTTTCTCTGAGTGTGTCGTTCGAAATATAGAAGAGACCACTCATATGGTATTCCTTGTCAATGTGCTTTAAGTCTAGAGCCATAAGTGAATGTGTATGGCTAGCGATGGAGGAGTGAATGACTCATCCAGTTCTCTTCTCTTATTTTCTCTTCTCCTCTTCTTTATCCTTAAATCTGGTAAAAAAAACTTTTTAACTTGGAACGGGAGAATAAAACATTAGCCAAAAAAGAAAGCGCACATTACGCATTGCTGAAGTCCTAATATCTTATTTGGCCATGTGATCTCTTTTTTTCAACAAAATAAAAACCACACATATCACGATAAATTATAAAAAAATATCCATTTTAAGTATGTTTGATGTTTACTATTTTTATTTAATAAGTTTAAATTTTAATTATAAATAGAATTTAAAATTACGGTGTCTACAATATTACAAAAGAGTTAATTGAAAATATAAAAAATAATGATTAATTAAAAAACATATTATGGTTTATAAAATAGACCCAAGATAGAAAATATTGACGGTGTCTTAACCATGATACAAATTATATCAAGAATACAATTTATAAATAATAAAATATCATAACTTAACACAACACTTAAATATATAAATTTTTTATATAGTTTATATTTTTAAAAATAAAATACTATTTTTACTAAATATATATATTTAAAATATAATTATAATTAAATTATCAAAATTTAATTTTAGTAATATAACATATTAAGAATAATGATAAATGAATTATAAAAAATAAAATTATGAATAGATTTGAATCATACTCACACTATATATATATATATAATTTACATAAAAATTTATGTAATTATATTTATTAATCTTACTATAATAATTATTAAAATTTGAATTATATAAATAATGAATAATAAATAATTTTGTTATTTTTTTTCTTTTTTAAATTTAATAAATTGCAACTTAACAATGAATTGGAGAATACAGTACAATAATAATGAATTGTTAATGAAAATATTTTTATCTTATTTTGTAATTAAACAATAAAATAAAAATGGAAATAACAGAAACAGTAATCTAATATTTTTATAAATATTAGTAATGGATTAAAGTTGTAAATAGTTGTTTGAGATATTATTTCTTTGCCATATATATATATATATATATATATATATGTGAAATGACACTATGTAAATTATATGATAACACTTTTAAAAATTGAATAGAAAAATAATATCAATTTTATATCAAATTTTAAAATAAAAGTTATTTATAATCCAAAATTTTAAATATTTTTATATGTATCATAATAAAATTTTATAATTCCACATCTAAGACATAATAACACGTACAATCACATAATAGATTATTTACACATTTAAAACCACGTTGTCCTTATTTTAGACTAACACAACCACTTTTCAAGCATGCTTTTACTAAAAATATTACAATTTAATTAATATATTTTAAATAAAAATTCTTAACCTTTATTTTTATCATTTTTTTCTAAATTTCAAAACATATAAAACTGTAAATTTCTTTTGAATAATCATAAAATTGTGCTAGTCATTCAATAAAGTTTTTTATATAAATTTTTTCATTTAATTTTTTGTATAATGTTTAGTAATAAATAATAAAACTGTATATTAATATTTCTTCAATGTAGTTACAATAGTAATAAATCAGGTTAGATACAAGATAGTTTTAATTCGAAGTGAAAGAATAAGTAGTTAAAACAGATAATTTTAATTCCAAGTAAAATAATAAGTTGTTACAACAAAAATATATTAGGTTAGACTCAAAATAATTTTAATTTAAAATAAAGGAATAAGTCAAATATTTGGTAATAAGAAGATAATTCTTAATTGTATTTTGGTTAGACATATTAAAATTATTATGTTAATTTTAATAGATAAAAAAATTAATTTATTTAGTTGTACTTTTAATATTTAGTTTTAAATATTTAAGCTAACTTTTAGTATTTTTTTAGTGTATTTTAAAAATATAACTATTCGATATTCAAATTAATTTGATTAGATTTGTTCAAATATAAGAATTATAATTTAATTACAATTTTCTATAATTTTTTAAATATAGAAATTAAATTATAAATAAATTTTAATTGGGATGAAACTAAAATAAAAATTTTAATTATAATGTCTTTATAATTCATGTACATCCTAAATAATTTTCGAAAAAGTAAGTAACAAATTATATTCATAAATTTTAAACAAAGACGAAAATTCTATTAAAAAAAATATAAATATTAAAGTACAAAATTTCATGATAAAATATAGGTCATTAATCTTGTATAGTAACCATCTTTAAGAGACAAGTCATCAATCTTTTCAACATAACGAGTTTATTATGTATTTTTAATATCCAATTGATTTTCGATTATCTAGGGTCACTTTCATACCTGATTATTCTCTTCAACAAATAAAATTAAAATTGAAAAGAAAATTAAATATAACCCAAAATTTACCCATGTTTGCCAAGTTCACCTACCTAAGTTGCATAGTCTATACCTCCCTCATAGACTATATTTATTCATTATTATATATATATATATATATATATATATATATATATATATATTAATCTTATTATAATAATTATTGATATTTGAATTATATAATTAAATTTTATTATATTTTAAAATAATGTCAAATAATATTTTTTTCCAAATTAAGAAAATAATAAATATGTGGTAAATAAAAGTTTTGTGTTCCTACTTAAATAATGGATAATTTATTTGTTTCTTATTTTTTAAATTTAATAAATCGCAACTTAACAATGAAATGGAGAATTCAAGACAATAATAATGAATTGTTAATAAAACTATTTTAATTATATTTTGTAATTAATTAACAAAATAAAAATGACAATAACAAAAACAATAATGTGATGATTTAAATTAAAAAATATTAATAATTTATTAGATTTATTCTTAATTAATGACATTAAATATAGTTATAAAATTAGTATTAATCTGATAAAAAAAAATTGTTTTTATAAATATTTGTGATTGATTAAAGTTGTAAATAGTTGTTTGAGATGTTATTCTTTATATATTTTTTGATTATTCTTGATAGTCAATTTTTACCAAAAATTTTGTAACATTTTATACAAAAATTTCAAAATTAAATTTCAAAAATTTTAACAAATTTTATTTTGGTTTTGGTAATTATAATTTACCTTTATTCTAATATTAAATATTGAATAGACAATTTAATTTTATTATAAGTAAAGAAGAATAATGATACATAAACATATTAAAAATAATAAAAATTATTTAGATAAGAAAGAAAGTCATAATGATAAAAGGAAGAAACGTTGTCGACATGTTTAATAACGTTTACACTGGAAGAGGAAGAGATGATGCAGACATGTTTAATAACATTGATGTCTTTCCCAATAATGGATTATATATGTGTCAGGAAAATAGGTAAATTATATGATAATTTTTTAAAAAAATTAAATAAAAAAATATTATCCATTTTATACCAAAGATTTAAAATAACTTTTATATATAATTCAAAATTTAAATATTTTTATGTGTATCATAGTAATATTTTATATTTAAGCATTTAATAAGACACAATATCATCTACAATCACTTAATTTAGACCAACACAACCACTTTTCAAGCATGTTTTTATTAAAAATGTTATAATTTACTTAAAATATTTTAAATTAAAATTTTTATCCTTTATATTAATCAAATTTTTTCTTCTAAATTTCAAAACATATAAAACCCTAATTTTTCTTTGAAAAATCATGAAATTGTGCTAGTGATTAAATAATATTTTGTTATATGATTTTCTTTTAAAATTATTATATAATGTTCAGTAATAATTAATAGAATTATATCTCATTATTTTCTCCATGTATGTGACTATAGTGATAGATTAAGTTGCTTCAAAATAATTTTAATTCGAAGTTAAAGAATAAGTTAAATATTTGGTAATTTGAAGTTAATTCTCATTTGTATTTTGGTTAGACATATTAAAATTACTATTTTAAGTTCAATAGATAAGAAAAATTAATTTATTTGATTGTACTTTCAATATTTAATTCTAACTATTTAAGCTAACTTTTAATAACTTTTAGTGTATTTAAAAAAATACATAATCCATATTCAAATTAATTTTATTATGTTTGTTCAAATATAAGAATTAAAATTAAAATACAATTAAAAGTCAAATTTAATTAGCATGAAACTGAAATTAATTTTTTAATTATAATGTCGTCTATAATTTAAATACATCCTAAATAATTTTCGGTTAAGAAATATATGAAACATATTTGATCCCTAAATTACAAATAATTACGAAAATTCAATTAAGAAAATATAAGTATTAAGGTACAAGATTTTTATGATAAAATGTAAGTCAATAATCTTCTATAGTAACAATCTTTAAGAGAGACGAGTCACCGATCTTTATAAACACTATAATTTTATCGTATATTTTCAATAATCCTATCGATTTAGGGCCACTTTCTTCATTTACACAAATAAAAATAAAATTGAAAAGAAAATAAAATATAACCCTAAATGTATAACATAAGCCAATTACCATTTGGAGCTCAAACTTTGATTAGAGTTATATGGGGCTCGAATTATCTTAGTTTTTTTTCATTTGTGACTTTTTACTAAACGGACGTTTTAGGTTTGTCTATTTTAATTGATGTTTCAATAAAATATTTTAATTTAATTTTTACATGTCAAACACGTCATTTTTTTTAAACACGTTCTCTCTTCTCCAAGACATCTTCTTCTTCAAATCCTTTTTTCTTCATTCATCTTTTTCTTTAATCTATCTCCAAGAATTCTTGATCGGACCATCAATGATTCATGTATTTATATTTTTGTTTGATTTAGGTTTAGATTTGTTAGATTTATGTTTAAATTCTTCATTCATTCTTCGTTCTATTTTAATTAAGATATATTTGATATAGGGTTTATATTAAGATTTTTCTATTTGTTACTTTTTAGATTAATTTGAAATCTACAATGTTCTCCTCATCTAGAAGCTCACAAGTAATCTTGACACTTTATTTTGTTCTCTATTTTAGATAGTCATTTTTGCTGAAATTATATTATTTGTTTGAGTATATAGGAAACTCCACTAAATTTTGTTTGATGAATATTATTAATATTAATGGATAATGAATAATACAGTAATTATTTTTTCACATCTTATGAACATAATGACTTTTTTTTAAAATAGTGTTCAATTAAGAACAAGAACACTATTACTAATAAATATTAGAGTAATTTCTTTTAGATTCTTGTATATCCTTTAGGTTTTAGTTCCATTTCTATCGTAATATCAATGCTTAATGAATATTACAGTAAGTTATTTTGAATGTAATTAAAATTGTTTCCGACATGCATATCAATGCATATTATCGATGAGTATAGAAGAATCAATGTCTTATTTATTACCTATATTTAATTATGTCTTATTTTATTGTCTGAATTTTTCATCAAGATAATCTTTTATATCATGTTTCTTATAATCACAATCTAAATATAATAGAGTTTGGACATTTGAATAGAATAACACAAGAAAAAGATTTTGAAATGTCCACATAAAACTATGTATAATAACACAAGAAAAATGAGTTTGAAAATTAAAATTAATACTTTTATTTATGTATGATAACGAAAATTTACTCTACATAAAACTATGATAATGAATATTTTTTTTATAAGAATGATTATGCACGTTTTGTTAAAATATTTGAAAAACTTATTATGAAAAATGATGAATTTGCACGCTGTCATTGTAAGAATACAATAGATAAACAAATATTTGTTAATCTGGAGTTAATTCTTACTTGTATTTTGGTTAGACATATTTAAATTACTATGTTAGTTTCAATAGATAAACAAATTTATTTATTTGATTTTACTTTTAATAATTATTTTTTAAAAACAAAAAATTTTATTTAATATTTTACTATTTAAGCGAACTTTTAGTAAGTTTTAGCGTATTTTTTTAAAATTTAACTCATCTATATTCAAATTATATTTATTATGTTTGTTCAAATATAAGAATTAAAATTGAATTACATTTTTCTATAATTTTGTTAAATATAGAAGTGGAATCATAAATAAATGTTAATTAGGATGAAACTGAAAATAAAATTCTTATTATAATGTCTTCTATAATTCAAACACATTCTTAATGATTTTCGAAAAAAATAAGAAACAAATTAGATTCCTAAATTCTAAATAAGTACGAAAAATTGATTAAAAAGATATATTAAGGAATAAAATTTTCATGATAAAATGTAGGTCATTAATCTTGTATAGTAATAATTTTGAAGAGAGAGGAGTCACCAATCTATTCAAACATCGACTTTATCGTGTATTTTCAATAATCCTATCGATTTTCCATGATCTAGGGCCACTTTCATACATGATTATTCACTTACACAAATAAAATCAAAATTGAAAAGTAAATCATATATAACCCAAAACTTATAACATAAATTAAATTTTCTATAAATTTTAAACATTCAAAACAATTATCAGCCATTTGGGCTTTTTACTAAACAGACGTTAAGTCCGTATATTTTAATTAATGTGTCAATAACATGTTTTAATTTAAATTTTACATGTCAAACACGTCATTATTTTTCAACACCTTTTTTCTTCATTCATTTGTTTCTTTGATCCATCTCCAAGAAATTATTCATTAGACCATCAACGATTCAGGTGTTTAGATTTTGGTTTAATTTAGTTTTTGGTTGGTTTGATTTAGGTTTAAATTCTACGTTCGTTAATATCGTTTAGTTTGATTTAGGTTTAAATTAAGATATGTTGGATTTAGGATTTAGAATACGGCTTTTCTATTTGTTCCTTTTTAGATTGGTTGGAAATCTATAACGTTCTCATACACTACTTGTAAACTTGACAATTTATTTTGTTCTCTATTTTAGACAGTCATTTCTGCTGAAATTATATTCTTTATTTTAGTATATATGAAACTCCACTTAATTCTATTTTTTCATTTATAATTAATAGAATTATATCTCATTATTTCCTCTATGTATGTAGTTACAACAATAATGGATCAGGTTGTGCTAAAAATAATTTTAATTTGAAGTAAAAGAATAAGCTGTTACAACAGATAATTTTAATTTCAAGTAAAACATTAAGTAGATACAACAATAGATCAATTTGAGTTCAAAATATTTTTAATTCGAAGTATAAAAATAATTTAAATATTTGATAATCTGGAGTTAATTATTATTTGTATTTTGGTTAGACTTATTAAAATTATTATGTTAATTTCAATTGATAAATTAATTTAATTTATTTGATTGTACTTTCAATATTTAATTTTTACTATTTAAGCTACCTTTTAGTATGTTTTAACGTATTTTGAAAATATAACTCATATATATTCAAATTAATTTTATTTTGTTTGTTCAAATATAAAAATTAAAATTGAATTAAATTTTTCTATAATTTTTTAAATATAGAATTTTAATTATAAATCAATTTTAATTAGGATTAAACTAAAATTAAAATTATAATATCGTCTACAATTTAAACAAATCTGTTAGGATCGTTTTTGATAACAGATATGGGGGTCTGACTATTGCGAACATATTATGACTTCGGTTAGGATCGGGATCGCCAAAGGAGACTGGGGTCTTGCAACGATGAACACTATACACACGTTGGTTGATAGTAACTATGTTAGAGGTTAATATCAAACTATATTCTTCACAAGTTGTCACAAACTCTTGAACAGAGTTCATGTGCGGAAGTTTTTGTTTCAACTTGAAGCAGCAGCAAATCAATGGTTTAGAGGATAAGAAGGAAAAAAGACACACAATACAAGATTTATGGATGTTCAGAGATAAAGCTCTTACGTCACCCCTTCTTCTCAAACCCTTGAGAAGGATATTCACTAGAATATTCGATCTATTTATAACACGTACACAGACATAGTCGAATAATTAGGGCTTAATTACTGCATATTTTCGACCTTTCAATAAACTCACTCTGTTGAACAGAAACAAATTATGTCAGCTTACAATGCTCACTACTTACAAAGAATAAATAGCATTGTAATACACTTGAGTTTTTAACACAGTCTTTGACAATTGGTAAGTTTCGAAAGCTTGAGTAATTTGATAGCAAATATGTCGGGAAAAGCTTGTTCAGGAAGGTAGTCAAAACTATGCATATGACTTTTGTCTTCTTAAGTAGGCAAATATCTCAACGGATATATTTGTGACTTCAACGGCTATGTCTGCTTCAAATACCACTGATCTTCTCTTTGATTGGTTAAACTCCAGAATAGTACATCAAATGAGATATCCTTTGATCTTGTTTGTACTCTGATAGTAATAACTTAATATGGCATTAATTGTATTAATGATTTCTGAGGATCAATCAACATATAGTTTTGTCTTCTAATAATTTGGCAGTCTGAATTAGGATGGAAGAAATCTACTTCCAAGAAATTTTCATCAGACTTGCACTAAAAATGGCAACAAAAACAGTCTAGTGACAGGAAGACTGTTTTCTGCAATTACCATATATGCTTATAACAATTGTAGGGATATAGACTATCGGTTACGCATGATATAGAAACGATTGAGATATTAACGGTTGCGCCTAGATAAAAGCCTGATTGAGATATAACGATTTGAGATATTTCCGATATGGAGATACCGATATGGAGATAAAACCGGTTATGCCTTTGAAATAAAATCGACTTTGACATGAAACCGATATGGAGATATTACGGTTACGCCTTTGACATATAACCGACTTTGACATAAAACCGATATGGAGATAAAACCGGATATGCATTTGACATAAAACCGACCATTGAGAAAAATTAAGTAAAGAGTTAATTAAAGGAAAATACGAACTATTAAATAACTAAATTTTGATGATGTTTAAATATGAATGAAGCTAAGTTGTCTAATTATTTCTGTGCAGGTGCATCAAACTTTTCTTAATTAGACGTGGTCTAAGCATACTAATTAGACGTGTTACGTAGTTAGACATTGGCGTCTAACTCCTTTAGACAAGTTTAAAGTGGTACGTGGTTAGACGTTGCAGTTTAATAAATACGTAGTTAAACGTTGAAGTCTAACAGACACGTAGTTAGACGTTGGCGTCGAACTTCTTCAGACAAGTCTGAAGTGGTATGTAGTTAGACATTATAGTCTAACAGATACGTAGTTAGACGTTGAGGTCTAACTCCATTAGATGTGGTAGTCTAATGGATAACGTAGTTAGATGTTGGCATCTAACTCCTTCAGACAAGTCTAAAAGTAGTACGTAGTTAGACGTTGTAGTCTAACAGATACGTAGTTAGACGTTGAGGTCTAACTCTATTAGACATGGTAGTCTAATGGGTAACGTAGTTAGACGTTGGCATTTAACTCCTTCAGACAAGTCTAAACTGGTACGTAGTTAGACGTTGCAGTCTAACAGATACTAGACGTTGAGGTCTAACTCTATTAGACATGGTAGTCTAATGGGTAACGTAGTTAGACGTTGGCGTCTAACTTCTTTAGACAAGTCTAAAGGGATTCGTAGTTATACGTTACAGTCTAAAAGATATGTAGTTAGACGTTGATGTCTAACTCCCTTAGACTAGGTAGTCTAATGGAGCACGTCTAATGCCTCTCTTCAGTAGCTGTTTGAAGTTAGCATACGTCTACCCGCGATCAACTTGTCTACTACTCTTCTCCACTCACTCTTGTGTAGTTTGACAAGCCAAATAATTGCATCCAATGAATGAACGCCACGTGCGCAAATGTCCTTCCAACGGTTTGTCCAGTACAAGACAATATTAGAGAGGATATTCGACGCACTACCAGTTCGTTACGGCCATAATCCATTTTCTTAGAGTCTGATGTACTCTTTTCCATTGGGCAGCCTTCCAATGGACGCTATCCACGTGTCCATGAATAAGATTCGACCGTTGGTGTCCTTCTACTACAAATAGATGCTCAAGGACAACAGTCGAAAGACGACGAATCTACCAGTGAACTTGCTTACTTGCTGATCAATATACAAGCTTACTCTTGCCTTATTTATTTCTATCATCTTCTAATTTCAAGAGAGAAAGAATCAAAACACTTTCTAGCTAAGAGAATATTGTTCTTAATATTGTAAGTTGAACAGAGGTTGTTCTGTTTATTAGAGTGTGAGCTAGTTCAGTAAACTGTATTTGATTCAAAGAGTTTAGTGAAATCCTTATGTTTGTGGAAGAATGGGTGACATAGGAGAGTTTACTCTGGAATATCTATAAACAACTCTCTTTGTTCTTTACTTTCTTCCTTTCATCTTTCATTGGTTTAAAGCTTCAAATTCGACGAACAATTCCACCCTTGAATCCATTTCAAGAGTTCGAAGGATTTATGAAGAATAGAAACAGATTTTAACTTCTAACGGAGTTAAAATCGAATCGTTAATCGTTAGTTGTTATCAATATCCAGACACCAGTCAGTATTGGTACCACCGATCCTATCAACGACTTTGACATAAAACCGATATGGAGATATTAATGGTTATGCCTTTGACATAAAACCGATATAGAGATAAAACCGGTTACGTCTTTGACATAAAACCGATATGGAGATATTACCGATTACGCCTTTGACATATAACCGACTTTGACATAAAACCGATATGGAGATAAAACCGATTATGCCTTTGACATAAAACCGACTTTGACATAAAACCGACTTTGACAAAAAACCGATATGGAAATTAAACCGGTTACACCTTTGACATAAAACCGAGTTTGACATAAAACCGATATGGAGATATTACCGGTTACGTTTCTGAGATAAAACCGACTTTGAGCTATTTCTGATTCAGCTTTATTTTCGGTTTCCTTTATCATGCATGAAATTTAACTTGATTAGTTTTTTCAAAACATTTAATTAATGCTAATAATTAATTATCTATTTTTATCTAACAATATATCCCCTTTTGATTATTTAATCTAAACATTCAAAACCTTGTAATTTTGTAATAGTTGGTCGATTATGCTAAGTTAATTGTTTATTTTAATCTAAAATTTTCTCTTTCTTTGATTGTTTAGAATAAATTATCAAAGCCAGTTGAATTTTCAAAATTAGTGATTTAATTCCTTGCAATTTCTCCCTTTGGAGCCATATATAACATAATAATAATCATAAGAGCATCCATGTTTGATAAACATAAACCAATATTGTTAGCATCAGGAATATAGATAAAAGTTCAACAAAAGTAATACTAAGAGTAAAATTCATAAATGGGAGATCAAATATAAGGAAAGGGTTTCAGCGTCTCTCTCTTTTCGGTTGCGGGTCCTGTTCTGCAAAGTAGCTCATGAATCTTGCTACTAATCCCCGACCTAGTTTCCCCAGGACATTGATTTCAGGGCTCCTCACCCTCGGTTGATCAAGTACATTATTAATGCTGAGTCCACAATATCTTTGTAGCCTACGACCTGATCTAGCGTTACGTGGGATTTCTAGTGGAGGTGCATCAGGATGAGACTGAGTGTTTGACACTCGAGTTTTATGTTGTGACAACGACATATTATCCGCTATTGATGTAGGTTTTTTTCTTCTTGGATACGTCTGACAACCTCTTTCTCTATGTTTCTCGGCATTCTCTATGTTTCTCGGCATCAGCAGCGTTCTGGGATTTGACCATCTCGACAAGTTGTGAGGATACACCTTCAACGACATTGAGCGTCATGCAGACAATGGGTTTTATCTTTCCCAATTCATGCCTCAACTCCCGTCTTAACCCTGTCAATTCCTGATTATGAGAACCTGAAGATGATGCTTACTTGCATTCCATTGCATCCAATCGAGCATTAAAGGATGCTTGCCATGGAGCTAGAGCGTTCAGGATAATTTGCTTGATGTCCGGCCTTCGAGCTTCCTCGGATTTGGGCCGAGTGGAGATGTGAGAACCAATGGGAACAACTTGAATAGGATGAACTTGATGAGAGCTAACTTGAATAGATCTTTCTGGATGATCCAGTCCTTCAACATTATCGATTTTATTCTTATTACCATGATTAGACGCTTGGTTAGGCTTACCCAATTTAGATTGAGTCGGGGTCGATGTCTTGGACGGTGGGACTTCAATTTCCTCTTCAACGGGTGGTTGCGCTGGTGGAAGATTGGAGTTAGCTGTGTCTTGACCATCCTCTTTTTCAGATTCGTCACAGGTTGTTCTCAGCAGGCCAAAGTCTATTATGTCAACCGAAGTGACTTTCTGTCTTTCGGTTTTTCGTTCAAAATCCTGCTTAGACATCCCAAGGTGTTTCTCTTTAACACACCGTCCCCTAACGTCATATCTGTCAAATAACTCTTGTTCTTCGTAAGGGGTCCAGGTTGTCCTTAAGGTTTTCGCCTCTTCAATAGGCAGTTGCTCGGTTTTGATGATTTGAAGTTCAACTTTAGAGCGGGGCATGTATTCGATGACATCCAATGGTTATGTCCCGTCGTCATGATTTAGTGCCGCTCGTGATTAAGGAATAACGAACTCTTCAGAAGTTGACGTAGCCCACCATCCACAAAACTCGCAGTAGTGGACATGTATTGATCCATTATAGCTTCCAAATGTTTAATCATTTCCCCGTCTGCCTTTGTAGTTGCTATAGATGGGTCAATGTTCTCCTTGCAACATTTAATAAAAGATAAAATTTATCGGCCCCTTGCATATGCATCCACAAATATACTTCTTTGCATGACTTCAGCAACCGATTTTGTTTTGGCAATGAAAAGTGCCCATTTCTCTAAGGTAAGAAGTGCATCCCATTTCTTACTTTCAGCAATCTCGTGAAAGAACTCAACGAAATTCCTCTCAAGTCTCAATTCTACCCATGTATTGTATATGTTTATCTTTTCTTGGGCAGTGGTCTCGGTCTATTCGAGAATGAGTTTAATAGTCTCTTGAGCTTCTGGAGATACATCTAAGGGTGAAATGGGAGGTGGTGAAACAATGCCTTTGTTTTTATATGGTTTGCTCGTAGTAGGATCTATAGGTATTTCAACAACGTTCTCCGGTTCTTGAATGGGCTCTCTAATCTCAAGTTGCCTTGAATTTCTCATTGTAGCAAAAGAGAATTGAAGTTCAATGATAGTTTTTTTAGACAATGTTCATTTGGAGAAGTCAGAATATGCAGAATCCCCTGTGGAAACGATGGAGTTGGAATATGTTCTTTGTGGATGACTGCCATACCTGTTTCATCCTTAGTAGGTAAGGGGCCTATAATAGGAGTGGAGAGCTCTTTCTGAGAAGCCCGTTCATCGTTAACCTAACCGGTTTTAGCGAATTATGGCTGACCAGTTTTTGTCATATTTGACTGCTCGGTTTTGGGAGGAATTGACCGATCGGTTCCAGACGCAACATTCACCTGATCGGTTTCAGCTATCCGACCGGTTGCAGCGGGATCGACCACCTGTATTGTAGTATCAACCATTACCAATTGAGCCTCTGAAACTGCAGGCTCAATCGTAGTGGCAGGAAGTACAATACTCTCCTTCTGATTTTTAGTAATTACTAACACAGGTTCATCATTAAATAGAGGAGGAAGAGAAATATTTACCTTAGATCGAGTCTTCTTTTGTAAATAGATAATTTCATTCACATTTTTCGTTCTTGATCCAGTAATACTGGTAGTGCTAGCGGTAGACTCAGTGGCTGATCTGAGTCTTCTAGAGGTAGCTGCACGTGTGGAAGTGTTGGTGTGTTTCGATCCTCCCGCTGTCTTTTCACTACTGGGCTTTCTGTCATGATTTCGTTGACTTGAGGCCTCATAGTTAGACTCATTGGCCTTGTTAATCCTTGTAAAGTATCTACTAGTAGAGAGAGCATTTAAAATCCTATTGTAAATCAATGAGGTACCTAGACTGGTAGGAACGTTTAAATGTGTTAAGATCCGGCCAATCTACATCGCCTACCCATGGCTTCACTTGTTGAAGGGGGAGACCATTTCGCACAGGGTGTTGAATAGAATAAGCGCTCAGTTGATGCTATCGCCCTTAACAATAGCACCCATCATATCAAATTTTGACTAGGTCATCATATCAAAATTTCTCCCTTTTCCTTGTAGTGCTTTGGAGACAATATCGCACAAAATGCGATATTCATATTTTAGTTCATTTTTCTTCCCACTAAGGCTTACAGGAACGTCGTTGTCAGAAAATATAGATTGTAACCTGGATTTAACTAATGGAGATGGCGCCTTAGAGAAACCCCTACCCTTGGTCAGGAGTTTTAGAACTTCGACGAACAACTCTTAAGTGATGGTGAACTCCATACCGTTTACTTTGGAGATGATCGAACCTTTCAATCATCTTGGCGGAGTTGAAGAATTCCTGAACAGCTTCGGGATAATAGATAGGCGGTCACTTCCATGAAATGTCTTAGGCTGGATTCTTCAATGGATCGTAGGTTCTTCTGTATCTCGATATTTCCTGAGTCATATATGGATTGAAAGTCAACCTGTACAATATGGTTGAATAGAGCATTATCCTTAGAAGAGGCGGAGGGGAAGGAGAATATGGATTTTTAGAGAGAGATTAGAGCAGCGGTAAGATATTAGGGTTTTTAGATATTTTGTTTTAAAACCAAGATTTCCGGCATGCATTCTGTTTTAAAGGGATAGTGCTGAACGTGTTTAAAAAATTTCCAGGAATTTAAACCGTCAAATTTAATGGCGCGCTTCCCAAAAAAATATTAAAAAAGGAAATTTGGCGCCAATTTGAAAGGAGGACATATTTCCAAGGTACAATCAATATTTTAATAATAAATATTTTATGACCGTTATTTTGGAAAGTGCAAATTAATTAATTAATATACTTAAATTTAAATACGCCATGAATTTATTAAATATGGATAATAAAACAAGGGGAATATTAATAACTTCATTCATTTTAAAAACTTAAGTAACCGGTTTTGAAACAAAATAACCGGTTCTTATTTTTTTGAGCCGAAAAACAAAATGTTTGAGGATTCCAGGTTTAATTTTTTCTAGCTTGTGCCGCTTCTATCCTATGGATCCAACTTTCGACATTTTCTTTGGTCAGGAGGTTAGATGATCTAAGATTGGTTCTAGGTCCAGTATTTATGTTGAGGGCGAACAGAATGCTGCTGAGATGAGAGACATACCGGTCATCATTCTTGGTGAAGAGATCGTTCTCTTTAGATTTTGAAAAATGACATATGACCATTTAATTTGGATGCCATTAACTATGACGATCATCATTTCGAAGGTTTTCTTTGTATAGAGGTAGGTGAACTATTTTTCCATGATAGATCTGTCAACAATGTCACTAAGAATTTGGATATCGAGTCTTAACAGAGATTTGACTACATGGGTTTCCACGCAAGTGGAAGAGTTTGAGAAAAGAAAGGTCATGTCTTGGATGATGTCTTCTGAGGATGGGAGGAACTCAGAAAGCCCTTCGGTGGGAAGATCGAAAAGATGAGTGAAATCTTCCTCCTCAATAATGAATGCCTCTCCTCTCACTTTTGACAAGATGAAATTGTGAACAACTTTTACATTTTCGAAGAACTCATAAACCGCCCTTCATATATCACTTAAGATCCTTCAAAGAACTTTCTCAACCCAGAGATTTCCAAAAGTAGGAACACCGTCTCAAGAACCTCCTCATCTTCAAGTGATAGAACAGAGGTGAAATCTAAGAGTAGAGTGTTACGAGCAATGACTGGATTCATTTCAAGAGTTTGTGAATGAAGGAAACAGTTCTAAACCTTAAAGAGATCTAAGAGAGATTTGTGTGAGTTGTTTTTAAAGGGTGCATCCTAAATAGGTAGATGGAGCCACTCAAGAGTCATCTTAAAACCTATTGGGCAAAAGAATATAATCGTTATGTTGGTTATAAATTTAGGTATTAAGAGACATAAGTCTTCACGTTACTCTAGGTCTGACCAAGAGTCATTTCTTTTCTGATCCTTTCTCTTTCTACCCTATCGATATACGCATGCACTCTTTCCTTTATAATAAGTTGTGATGGATGAAGTGCAGCTCCTAGACGAGGCATATATCGATGTCAAAATAGAGACCGCTTAGCTGAGATGCATAACTGTTCATCGTCTTATATGAATAAATTATTTTATTTAGATTGTCGAAGATCACACTCGACAGATTTATTGGAGTGCCTCTTATGATGGCGACCATCATCTCAAAGACCTTTTTGGATAGAGATTAGTGGAGTCCTTGGTGAGAATGTTTTTGCCAACAACCTCACTGAGGACCTGGAATTTGGTTTGTAGGAGCGATTTAGCTCCATGAATTTAATGGATTTAAGAGTGACAGAAGTAGTGTAGCATCTGGTCGATGACTTCACTTGGGAAGGAGAAGTCGGAGAAGTCTTCAGTCGGAAACACGCAACTACGTGCGAAGTCTTCCTCATCGAAAAAACATTCTTTGGCTTGAACCTTAACAAATATGAGATTCCTGCGAATCACCTTGGCATTCTTGAAGAATTCAAGAATTACCTCATCATATATGGGATGACGATTTTCAAGAAATGGTCTTAAACCCGTGGCTTCCAGGGACTTAAACATAGAGACAAACACTTCATCTCCACATGATAGAATGGATTCGAAGTCTATGAGAAGTGTGTTATTAGAGTGGACTGAAGACATTTTTCTGTGAAGGAACATGGATTCTTTCGTTTGTGAAGAAGATTTAGTATTAGATAGAAGACAGATCGAGATCTTTTAGATGTGTTTTTCCTCTTCATAAAGACATCATTATATAGGAAAGGAGTTAGGATGCATTCTAAATTCTATTGGATAAAAGAACATGACCGTTTCATTTACTAGGAAAGTGATCGTTGTATAAATGTTGGTCATCCATTTGAATAGTGAGACATATGAATCTTCACGTTGTTTAAGGAATGACTGTTTGCTTTTTAAAAAGGAGTAATTCAGACAGATCATAGTAAATGCTTGCCAACTGTCCCAAGCGTTTTAAAAACCGGTCATTTATGCTTGAAGAAGAACCGCGTGGAAATAGAAATGTCTTTGGGTGGTAGTAATTCAATTAAGTGACCGATCGTTTTAATTCTGCTTGCTTAAGCCGTTCGGTTTGACTTACATTTAGTTTCGGTAGAGAGATTTTACCGGTTTCAAAAGGAGAGAGTCGTCCGACTTTGTCTGTCTGATTATTTATTTTACTTTTAAACTTATACAAATGAAGGATTGTAGAAAAACGAAAATTTTGACAAACTGACCGGATTTTAGATAATACCGAAATTTTGAATAGCCGATTGGCTTAAAAACCGAAAATATAGTTTTATGCTTTTTGAAATGTTTTGAGAAGCAAAGGCTTCTTCCTAAAAACATGCCCGGTTTCTTATGAGACCAATGTAATGAGAACATTTTGAAGAAGATGGCGGTTCTCCCTAAATGCATGCCGGTATTTTAAAAGTGTTTAATTAATATCTGCAAGACCCAAGATATTTCTAAAGTAAGAAAACATAGTCTCTAAGAGTGGCTTGATGAATATGTAGGCCACTTGTTGATCGGTTGACACATATTTTAGCCGAATATGCTTTTGCGTCACATATTCCCGAATGAAGTGATGTCGGATATCGATATGCTTGGTTCTTGAGTGCAGAAATGGATTGTAAGTTATGGAAATGGAACTGGTGTTGTCACATAAAATTGGAGACTCTATAGCCTCAATACTGAAATCCCTTAACTATTGTTGAATCTAGAGAAGTTGAGCACAACGACTGCCACTTACAAGATATTATTCTTCTATCGTTGATGTTGCAACTGATATTTGCTTCTTGTTGTACCAGGATACAAGCCGGTCACCTAAGAACTGGCATGTCGCGTTGGTACTCTTATTTTTCCACTTTACATCCTACATAGTCTACATTAGAGTAACTTATTAAATTGAAACTGAAATCCTTTGGATACCATAGTCCCACATTCTGAGTATCGTTAAGATATTTTAGTATTCTTTTAGCAACAATATAGTGAGATTGTTTAGGATTAGTCTGAAATCTCCCGTAAACTCCAACCACAAACAAGATATCCGACCGGCTTGCTGTTAGGTAGAGAGAGAGCCGATGATTCCACAATATGCAGTGATATTAACACTTTGACCATCTTCATCCTTATCTAGCTTGACCGAAGAACTTATTGGGTTGAGGCAGCAGAACGACTTTCCAGCCAAACTTCTTTAGTAGTTCCTTTGTATACATGACTTGATTTAGGAAAGTGTCTCCTTCAATCTGTCGAACCTGATGACTAGAAAAAAGCTCAACGCCCCCATCATACTTATTTCAAATTTGTCAGTCATCATCTTTGAAAAATTTTCACACAGTTTGGGGTTAGTTTATCCAAATATAATATCATCTACATAAATTTGTACAAGTAAAATATATTCATCTTTCTCAAATTCGAATAATGTTTTAACTACAAATCCTATGGTGAAGTCTTGATCATACATAAATTTTGTAAGTGTATCATACCAAGCTCTAGGAGCTTGTTTAAGACCATAAAGTGCCTTATCTAATCTATAAACATGACTAATCAATGCATAATTTTTAAAAGTGGGCGGTTGTTCAACATAAACTTATTCATTAATTATGCCATTAAGAAAAGCAATCTTAACATTCATTTGAAAAACTTTAAAAATTTTAAATGCAGTAAATGCTTGAAAGATTCTAATGGCCTCGAGTCTGGCAATATGAGCAAATGACTCGTCAAAATTAATGTCTTCTTCCTATTTGTATCCATGGGCCACTAGTCTAGCCTTGTTTCTCGTAATCAAACTGTCTTCATTGAGTTTATTCCGAACGACTAATCTACTTCCAATAATAGATTGATTAGCTGGTCTTGGAACTAAATGCCAGAATTTGTTTCTCTCAAACTGGTTTAGTTCCTCTTGCATTGCTAAAATACAATTTGGATTAAGCAATACTTCATCCACCTTTTTAGGTTCAATATGTGAAATGAATGCAGAATTTTGATATTCTTCTAACAGTTGATTCCTAGTTTTAATGGGTGTAGAGGGGTTACCTATGATTAACTTAGGAGGATGATTTTTATTCCATTTGATGTTCGGCCCTGAAATGCTTTCTGACCGACCGGTTATTTGATCAAGATTTGACTAACTGGTAAGCTAATCAATGTCAGACCGACCGACTTCCTCGGCAATATTCGATGTTTCAATTACTTGTTGTCGAACAGCTTGATCTTGTTGAACTTTAGCGTTATTAATCGTTTGGTTATAAAAAAATCTTTGGTAGACCTGAACTTAATCTTCTCTATCATATTGGATATTGATATGATCCAATCTGTTAGATTAGTGAATGGTTATAGAAGTGTTACTCTCAACAGATTCATCAAATAAAACATGGGATGATTCTTCAATAGTAAGAGATCTATTATTGTACACTCTATATGCTTTACTAACTGCAGATATCCTAACATAATGCCAACATCAGATTTGGCATTAAAATCAGTCAAATAGTATTTGCCATTGTTGTGGATATAACACTTACAGCCAAAGATCCTAAAATACCGGATATTAGGAACTTTGTTATGGTAAACCTCAAAAGGTGTTTTATTAAATCGTTTATTTATCATGGACCGGTTTTGAGTATGACATGAAACATTGATAGCGTCTGCCCAAAGTTTTTGAGCAACACCTGAATCGAGTATCATGGATCTTGCAAATTCCTTAAGTGTTCTATTTCACCTTTCAGCTAATCCATTTTGGTGAGGAGTTCTAGCACTTGACAACGCGTGTATAATACCAAATTCCTCAAGATAAGAAGTTAAAACTCTATTAATGAATTCGGTGCCTCTATCACTTTTGATTTTATTAACACGTACATATTTTTCATTTTGTACCCTTTTAAGCATCTTAATTACATTTAGAGTTTCTTGAGCTTTGGAAACCAAGAAAATAACCCAAATGAATCTAGAATAATCATCAATAATTACTAAGGTGTAGATCATTCCTCCTACGTTGGTTACTCTAATCGGACCGAAAAGATCCATATGTAAAATCTCTAAACATCTTTCACATTGAATATTCCATATACTTTTGAAAGTTGATTTGATTTTTTTCCCATTTGACAAGTAGAGAAAACCTTGTCTTTTGAAAACTTCATATTAGGTATGCCTTGAACTACCTCTTTAGTGTAGATATATTTGGTTTTTTTAAAGTTCAAATGATTTAATCTTTTAAGCCACAGCCAATTTTGGTCATTTTTAGCAATTATGCTATCAAAATTAGAGCATTTATTTTTTTAGTCTACTTTATAGATATTTCCTACCCTATGCCCTATCAGCAAGGTACTTCCTTGTTGATTCTTAACTAAACATGCTTGTTTGTGAAATTCGATAGTGTAACCTATATCACACATTTGACTTATACTAAGCAAATTATAGTATAGATTTTCAACAAGTAGGACATTGTTTATAGTTAGGTTGCAATGAACAATCTTACCCTTACCCACATCTTTACCCTTAGAATTATTGCAGGAGATGATTTTTGAGCCAGGTTCATTCACAATATCATTTAGCAGTTTGTTGTTTCCTGTCATGTGTCTTGAACACCCACTATACAAGTAACATTCTGAATCCTTCAAGCGTTTGACCTGTTTACCATGCAAAATATAACTATTTACACCTTTTAGTACCCACATTTAATTGGGTCCATAGTTAATTAGTCCATTGGGAATCCACACTTGGATTATTCTAATGGATCTCCTGGTTTTATTCTTAATAATCCTACTCGCATTAGGCTTGCCATCTCTTTGTCTGTCTCTATTTGAATCATCATGTTTTGAATGTAGTTTTTGAGAATACCTCTCCGGACTCTTCTCATGTACATGTCCAACTGACTGTCTGGCTTTCCTTCTCTCAAAACTAAGCCACCATGATTGGTAAGTTGGCTCAATGTATTTTAGTTCCTTTTTCATTTCCGAGTTATGACTTGTTTCACTGTTGGTTGATGTACCCTTGGCAAAGTTATAAGAGGAAACTTACCATTCTTGGGTCTCAACTCTTTTCGTGACGTACTTGGATTGCTGTGTTTATAGCCTAGAATGAACTTGCAATTAGCAGGTGTCTGAGAACTCGTTATCTGGCTCACAGCATATCCAGATTTCTTCCATGCAGCAATCACATATTTTGTTCTTTCGTTTTCCTCAGTAAAAAGTTGAATTGTCTCCTTGAGCTTTTCGTTCTAAGAGGATGGTTCTACTATTTTACCAGTTTGGTTATCTGGATAAGTTGCTACAAGATTAAAAAGATTCTTGTACTCAATGAACATGTCATTGAGTGTAGTAATCAGATATTCTCGGGTGAACTCCTCAGAAGCAAAGTCGAAAACCTCTTCTTCATTTTCCATAAGACATCTAATTCCTTCATCATCACTGTCTGAATCTCTTTTATCCCACTTGCTTCCACTGTCATCTATTAGCAATGCCTTTTAAATCTCCTTATTGTGGTTGGTTGGCTGATGATCCTCCCTTGATTTATGATTGGTTGACTTTTTATCATCTCTTCTTGGCTCCTGGCACTCCGTCCTATAGTGACCTAAGGCATCACAATTAAAACAACGAACGTTAGCTTTATTACTATTTGATTCTTCTTCATGAATGTTAGCTGTAGTTGTAGAAATTATTGAGTTAATTCTTCTTCATGAATTTTCCAAACTTCTTTCCAAGCATATCCATTGCATCATCGCTTAACTACTCGGTTGTCTTGACATGTAATGAAACTACCGGTTCCATAGATGACAACACAACTCTGGTCGCTGTTGAAGTTGAGGCCTCATCTTCATTTCTTGAGTTCATCACAAACTCATAAGCTTTCATATCTTCAAAAACGTCATGCAACCGCATATTATGAAGACCCCTTGATTCTATCATAACCATGGTTTTGACATCCCAAGCGCTAGGAAGAGCTCTTAGCGCTTTGACGATTGTTTCTTTGTTGTCGTATGTCTTTCCCAGAAGTGAGTTCATTCACAATGCTAGTGAAACGATCACCAAATTCTTTCATGGTTTCTCCGGGACGCATCTTAATATTTTCGAATTTTTGAGTGACCACCATAACTTTATTTTCATTGGTTCGCTCGTTTCCTTTGTGAAGCTGGATGATTGTCTCCCATACTTTTTTGGCAGTAGTGCATGCTCAGGATTTTTGCAAACGTGTTTCTGTCCAAGGTGTTGTAGATGGCATTTCTAGCAAGGCTGTCAAGATTCTTCCTTCTTTTGTCCTTGTTTTTCCACTCGCTTCTTTCCTTGTCAATCTTTATTGGACCATCAGATATAACAAACATCATGTCGTCGTCTATTGTAGATAGGTACACTTGCATTCGTAGCTTCCAATCAATGAAGTATTCTCTTTCGAGTAGTGGAGCCTTGTTGAGGTTAGACATGCTGACGTTTAGTTGCTTGAGAATAAAGATTAGTTTCTTTGATACCACTTGTTAGGATCGGGATCGCCAAAGGAGACTAGGGTCTCGTAATGATGAACACTATACACACTCTAGTTGATAGTAATCATGATAGAGGTTAATATCGACCTCTATTCTTCACAAGTTGTCACAAACTCTTGAACCGAGTTTAAGTGCGGAAGTGTTTGTTTCAACATAAAGCAACAGCAAATCAATGGTTTAGAGGATAAGAAGGAAGAAGACACACAACACATGATTTATGGATATTCGGAGATAAAGCTCATACGTCACCCCTTCTTCTCAAACCTTTGAGAAGGATACACTATGATAGAAAAATTAAGTAGATTAATTTTGAACCGGCCAGACAAACTAAACAAAAGTTAAACTTCATGTGCAGGTACTTCTAAAACCGTATGAACCGGTTGGGGCATCAAAAACCGGTTGCTGATATACTTCAAAGAAACCAGCTTCAAGTGATCCAGCTAAAGATCAGAGGAACCGGTTTCACTTTCTCAAGCGACCGGTTAACGAAGAACAAAAGATTACACTCCAACCGGATCATAATGCACAAGACACAGAAACCGGATAATACAGATCAAAAGTCAGAAGATTCAAATTTCAAGAGTGACGTACCATGACGGAAGAAACGTGTCTTGAAAGAATAAAAGAAGATCAGATCCGATCAGAAGCATGCGAGGAAAGCAATGATGCCTTGTTGATCCGATGCTAACAACCGGTAGTGGATGTTCAACACGTGTCTCAATCTGAAAACCGGCTATGTCATCCTTTGCTCAGAGTCACCTGCATGAATGCCAAGTGTTAAGGAAGTTGAAGCGTGCAAGCAACCTCTCTGCAAACAGGCGTGATAATGATCAACCAATCCGCAAGAGAGAGAAGAAAGTAACCGTTGGCTACTTTCAGCTATAAAAGGAAGACGGATCGTCTTCATTTAATGCAGTTCGAAGAAGTTCAGAAATAGTTAATGAGTTATAAAAGCATTAAATTCTAGAGAGATAAAGTCTTATATTCTAAAACCGGTGTGTCTAAAACCGAAAGCCTTTTGTGTGTTATTGTGTTGTGTTGTTGTATTACATCAACGTGTGAGTTTGGTGTAACCGGCGAGTAGCGAAGTTGGGCTCGACCGACAGTGTTGTTGTAACTCTAAAGAGTTAGTGGAGATCCTTCTCATAACCTGAGAAGAAGGGGTGACGTAGGAGGGTTTGCTCCGAACATCCATAAACAAATTTCCTGTCTCGTGTTCTTTCTTTCGCTTTCATTTCTTGCTTTCTTAACGTAAACCGCAAACTAATCATACTTCCAAAACCGGTCACTCACCTCCATTAAACCGACTCCTTCCTAAAACATCATCTAAAAGTCGCATTCGTTGCTTCAACCTGAAACAGACATTTCCGCCCTTGAACACGGTTCAAGAGTCTGTGACAGGTTGTGCAGTGCTGAGAAAGGTTTTAGTCTTTAACCGGACTATCACTAAAGAGTTGTGTGTTGTGTAAGCGGCCACCCTTCCTGAAACCGGAAAACACCCCGGTCCTCCAAGGGCGTCCCCGATCCTAACAAGTGGTATCAGAGCGAGGTTCTTAGCACTCAAGCAACCTAAAAAGATGGGAAGCATGACCCACAGCGACAAGCCGCCAATGCTAAACAGCGAAGCGTTTAGCAGTTGGAAGAAACACATGTATCTACATCTGATTACGCTAGATGATGAGATGAGCCGAGTCCTGAAAGAGGGACCGATCAAGATCAACAAGGAGGAAAGTCAGTGGACGAGTGAAGATCGGAGAAGAAGCAACCTGGACAACCATTGCATGAGGCATATCTATAAGGCTATAGATAACAACACTTTGAACAAAATATCAGAGTGTGACAATGCAAAGGAAGCCTGGGAAACGATCATTCAGATCCACGAGGGAAATGAAAGAACCAAGGAGAACAAAATCTTGGTGGCTACGCAGAAGTATGAAAACATAAGGATGAAACCGGGAGAAAATATGAAGGAATTCAGCAACTGGTTCACCAGCGTAGTAAACGAGCTTCAAACACTCGGAAAGAAGTATGACAACCGAGAAGTGATCATCAAAGCTTTAAGATCTTTGCCAAGCACGTGGGATATCAAGGCCATGGTGATGAGGGAATCAAGCACCCTTGGGCAGATGAAGTTGCATGATGTGTTTGAGGACTTGAAAGCCTACGAATTCGAGATCAAGTCTCGGATCGAAGACGAAGCATCCACATCAACCGCAACAAGAGCTTTGGTCACATCGGTGGAACCGGCAGCTCCAGTATCAACCGCACCGGCTCCAGTCAAAAACACTGATCAAATAACCGACGATGTGATGGCGATGCTAGCTCAGAAATTCGGGAAATTCATGAAGAAGAGCCAGCCACCATCTAATAATGATTTTAATTATAACTATGTAGATAAATCAAACAAGAGATGTTATAACTGTGATGGTTTTGGACATTTCAGGTCAGAGTGTAGAAAACCAAGAAGAGACGTCAGAAAGCCGGAAGGAAACTATCAAGGAAATAATTATCAAGGAAATAACTATCAAGGCAACCGGTATCAGGGAAACAATTATCAAGGAAACAACTATCGGGGAAACAACAACAACCAACGAAGCGACTACCGAAGAAATGATGATCAACATGCCGATGAAGGAAAGGAGATCCAAAAAGCTCTCATTGCATCCGACGGTGGAAGCGAGTGGGCATACTCCGATAATGAAGATGGTGAAGAGAAAGTAACCTGCTTCATGGCAAACGATGAAGAGGTATTTGATTTCTCCTCTGATGAGTTTACTAAAGAAGATCTAGTTTCTGCACTCAACCAAATGGTTGCTGAGTTCAGAAATATATCTGTGTATATACCAACTCCTGTAGAACCTAAAACTGAACAAATAAATGATGAAAACGATAAAACATGTGAAATCAAAACATATGAATCGGATGAACCATTCTCAGATAATGAGGAGACAGTTCAACCGGTAATCGAAACCGATGAACGAGCAATGTACGTCACGGCTGCGTGGGAGAGATCACGTCAAGCAGTAAAGCAAATGTGTAACTATAAAAGACATCCGAAGTGTAGATACGGCATCGGCTATGAACCAAGTAAACAAAATGAAACAAAACAATCCAACGGGATGAAACTAACGAAAAATAATCTTCCATTTATAAAATTTGTCAAAAGTTCACAAACCGAAAGTGACCTAAAACCGGAAGAAACGCTTAAATATGTAGGTCCTAACGAATCTGATAAATGGCTTCATCCTGAGAGAAGGAAAGCCAACCGGAAACCAAGTAAAACAAATAAAACTCGACATCAAAGAAGCACATCACCACATAAGGCATTCTTGAGCAACGGCCAAGAAGTTAAGCCAAATATTATCAAAACGATAACCGGGAAAGTGATCCGACTCATTCAAGTCTGGATCCCAAAGGGACTAATCAACCATGGACCCAACTAAATGTGGGTACCAAAAAGGTGTAAATAATTGTTTGTTGCAGGTTAGGAGGAGCAACCGGTTAAAGAATTTTGAATGGTACTTGGACAGTGGATGCTCAAGGCACATGACCGGAAACAAGGAGCTACTGACCGACATCAAGTACGAAACCGGAGCATTCATCACATTCGGGGATAACTCAAAAGGTAAAACCGTGGGCAAAGGTAAGATTGTCCATGGTGAACTATCCATAAATAATGTACTATTAGTAGAAAAACTAAGCTTTAATCTGTTAAGCATAAGTCAAATGTGTGATGTGGGCTACAAAGTTGAATTTCATAAAAATTCATGCTTGGTCAAAAATCAAAATAATGACACTTTGTTAACCGGTAACCGGATAGGAAATATGTACAAAGTAAACTGGAAAACTGATTTCGAAAAACCTGTGTGTATGATAGCCGGAAATGATCCAAACTGGCTTTGGCATAAACGGCTAAATCACTTGAATTTCAAAACGATTAACTTTATTTGTTCCAAGGAACTAGTCCACGGTTTTCCAAACGTTAAATTTTCAAAAGATAAAGTATGTGCTGCATGTCAAATGGGAAAACAAGTGAAATCATCTTTCAAAAGTAAAGGAAATTATCAATCTGAAAGATGCTTAGAACTCTTGCATATGGATCTGTTTGGTCCGGTTAAAGTAACTAGTCTAGGAGGCATGCATTATACTATGGTAGTTGTTGATGATTACTCCAAATTTACTTGGGTTACTTTTCTAGCTTCTAAGAATCAAGCAACTCCAAACTTGATTAAACTGATTTTGAGAATACAAAATGAAAAATCTATTCGAGTAAACAAAATTAGAAGTGATAGAGGAACTGAGTTTATTAATAGTAATTTAACTACTTTTCTTGATGATTCCGGTATTAGGCACGAGTTGTCTAGTGCCAGAACTCCTCAACAAAATGGCCTAGCTGAGAGAAGAAACCAAACTCTCAAAGAAGCCGCAAGGTCAATGATAGCCGATTCGGGTATCGCTCAAAAGTTTTGGGCTGAAGCTATCAATACCGCTTGCTATACACAAAATCGATCTTTAGTAACTAAACGGTTTTCGAAAACTCCTTTTGAAATTTATTTTGATCAAATTCCAAGTATACGGTATTTTCGAATTTTTGGTAGTAAATGCTTTGTTCACAATAACGGCAAGAATTACTTGACCGCTTTTGATGCTAAATCCGATGAGGGAATAATGTTGGGATATTCAGCTGTGAGTAAAGCCTACAGAGTATACAATACTAGGACTTTAATAGTTGAAGAAACCGCACACGTTGTTTTCGATGAATCGGTTGAGCGAAACACTGCATTACCCTTCGACCTTCACAACAGAATGGAAAATTTCAATATCTATTCTGATGATGAAGACGAGGTTCCGGTTTTTAGACGCTTTGTCAAGGACCAAGCGGTTGATGTTGAAATTCAGCCTGATAAGGCTGCTTTACCGCAGAAAGTTGACGCTTCAGTTTCTACTGAAGAAATCGGTCGGTCTGACTCTGTTCAACCTACCGATCAGTCTAACCTTGATCAGCCAACCGAAAGCTTGGTAGACACGTCTCGGATTAACCTCAGAAGGAACAAAAATCATCCTCTTGAACTAGTAATTGGTAACATATCCTCACCCGTCCGAACTAGGCAACAAAATTTGGATCACTATGGAAACTCTGCTTTCATATCACAAATTGAGCCGAAAAAGGTGGATGAAGCGTTGTCAGATCCAGATTGGATCTTGGCAATGCAAGAGGAATTAAACGAGTTTGAGAGAAATAAAGTCTGGTACCTAGTTCCTAGACCGAAAAACAAACCGGTTATAGGCACACGATGGGTATTCAGAAATAAACTCAATGAAGACGGTTTAGTTACGAGGAACAAAGCTCGGTTGGTGGCTCAAGTCTATAAACAGGAAGAAGGAATTGATTTTGAAGAATCATTCGCCCCTGTAGCTAGACTTGAGGCCATTAGAATATTCTTAGCATATGCAGCTTTCAAAAAGTTCAAAGTTTATCAAATGGATGTAAAAAGCGCTTTTCTAAACGGCAAAGTAAATGAAGAGGTGTATGTTAACCAACTTCCAGGTTTTAAAAATCCAGAACATGAAAATCACGTTTACCGGCTGAATAAGGCCCTTTACGGTTTGAAACAAGCTCCAAGAGCTTGGTATGACACTTTGACTGAATTCTTATTTGATCGCAAATTTACAATCGGTTCGGTAGACAAAACCCTTTTCAAATTTGAAAGAAAGGAACAAATTTTACTTGTTCAGATTTATGTTGATGATATCATATTCGGGTCAACCGATCTAAAGTTATGTGACAAATTTTCGAAAATGATGACTGATAGATTTCAAATGAGTATGATGGGGGAAATGAGTTTCTTTCTAGGACTTCAGGTTAAGCAGATGGAAGCCGAAATCTTTATAAGCCAACCGAAGTACACAGCCGAACTGCTGAAAAAATTCGGGATGGATACATGTGCCGAAGCGGCTACGCCGATGAGTCCTTCCGTGAAGCTGGACAAAGATGAAGATGGTCAAGCCGTTGACATCACAGCATATAGAGGAATGATCGGATCGCTGTTGTATCTCACGGCAAGCCGACCTGATATTCTGTTTGCGGTTGGAGTGTGCGGAAGGTTCCAAGCAAACCCAAAGCAATCTCATTATATGGCGGCCAAAAGAATATTAAAATATTTGAAGGGAACTCAAGAAGTGGGACTTTGGTATCCAAAAAACTCGAGCTTCAATCTAATAAGCTACTCAGATGCCGATTATGCGGGATGCAAAATCGATAGAAAGAGTACAAGTGGAACCTGTCAGTTCCTGGGTGACCGGTTAGTCACTTGGAGCAGCAAGAAACAAACGTCCGTTGCAACGTCAACCGCAGAGGCGGAATACTTAGCGGCTGGAAGCTGCTGCGCACAACTCCTCTAGATTCAACAGCAACTCAGGGATTTCGGAATAGAAGCAAAAGAATCTCCAATCTTTTGTGACAACACCAGCGCCATAGCGATCACATACAATCCGGTGTTGCACTCAAGAACGAAGCATATCGACATCCGACACCATTTCATCCGGGAGGATGTTCAGGAGAAACACATCCGGCTGGAATATGTGTCGACCGAGCAACAAGTAGCGGACATCTTCACGAAACCGCTACAGGAAGCTAAGTTTTCACATTTTCGAAATATCTTGGGTCTTACCAATCTTAATCAATTGATATAATCATGATGCATACTTGTATATAAAGCCGGGATATGTGTTCAGGGAGAAGCTATCACTTCTCAAACCATATTCAAATAGGCCATTAATAAATCAAACATACTAACCGGGAGGATGTCTCCGGTTATGCCCGATCACTTCATTATTTCAGGTCAAATGTATGTTTACTATACGGTTGAAATAACCAGGTTGAAGTGGATAAAACAAGTCCAAAGCTGAACAACTGTTGATATCAATCAACTGTTTTTCATAAATGGAAATATCCTACTAAAACCGGTCATGGGAAACCGCTTAGTACATATGCACTCTGGTCTGATGAAATGAACATTTCCGGCTAATCTGAGATGACTGACTGAGTTTTCGTGCATGTTTTGAAAAATGAAGCCTGTAATTAATTAAAACAAGTCTACCACAATCGAGATGACGACATGTGTCCATCATCAAGAGAGGGAGACTTACATCTTGTCAATAGATATTTTTCATCATTGCTATCTTAGTAATAATTAGATTTACATTGGAAATAACCATTAGTTACTTCAACAAGTTAAGTCTATTAAATAGCTGATGACATCATCAGGCATGCTTAACCTCATTAAATATCAAGCCGAATCCCCGGGCTATATAAACCATCCTTAATCCTTTTCAAAACATCACAAGTTCACTATTCACAAGTTTAATTCTTGAGATAAAATCCTCTCTCTCTCAAAAACATGAATACCAACTCTTTAGCCAAGAAGATCCTATTGGCAGATTTTGAATCAATCTACCAATATGAGGATCATAAAGTAAAGGAAATGTTCTTAGCCATAGAAAGGAGCGGGCTAAGAAGTTTTCTTGAGAACAGGTTCATCATCGACTACCTTGTAGTCGAAGAACTGTTTGAAACCGTGAAAGAGGTGCATCGAGATATACTCGTTGCACAGGTCTACGGTCTAAAATTCCTATTCAGCGAGACGGATTTCGCTGTATACTACGGTTTACCCAATGAAGGGGTAACCGACCTAACCTATTCCCCGGTGACAATGGAAGAGATGTGTCGCCGGTTCTCTGGATCTGACATCCCAGTTAAACCCTGGGGTGCTAAGAGTCAACTTTCTCACAAGTACCAGATTCTCTGCGAGATTCTGGGAAAATCTGTCTTGTGCAGAGAGAAAAGTTACTATTACACCCAAAGGGTCTTCGAGATGATGATCGCCGTAACGGTTGGGACACCGGTCAACTGGTCCTGGATCATCTTCAGTAACCTGAAGAAGATGCTTCTCTCCAACAAAACCGGCTACGCTCCTCAGTTGAGCGGTTTCTGTGCAAGTCTGGACATCCACTCCGGACCCTTCGTCACTCTTCACCCAAGGCACGTACTCACCAAAGAACGAGTACAAGAGATGATCGACCGGTGGGAAACGGTTAAAGCCAGAAGAATTCAAGCGGCTGAGGCTTCAAACGCTCAAGCGGCTGAGTCATCAAATGTCTAAACCTGTCTTTCCTCTTTTCTTTTATCTTTTCTTTACAAAACCGGTACTTTTGCTGTACTACCGGTTTCGTACTCCAATTAATGAATCAGATTTCTTTCCTTTCCAAGTCAAAATCTAAAATATTAAATGCGTCGCATCAAAAATAAATCATTTCACTCTTGGAAACATAAACTATCATTATCAAAGAGCATGCCTGACTTGATTTGACAAGACTTATCTTTATTCTCTTGGAAAATCACAAAAACATTAAATGACTAAACATAAACGGCTAGATTTTTCAAATCCTCTCATTAAATGCTCTCATTCACTCCAGGCTATAAAAGAGGACTCAACTTTCATTTTCAAAACACGCCTTCAAGCATTCCTCTCTCTAAAAACTCGAAAGCTCAAGAACTCTCTCAAACCTTCTTCACTACTCATCGCTATGTCTGCCGAGATAAGAAACACTTTGATCATTGACTTTGAGGATATCAAACATAGTTCCTACTATGACTGCATTTTTCAGCATGTCATAGAGTCTGGCCTGAAAGGCTTTCTCAAGGGTTCGGACCTCATCCTCGTAGAGGAGGTATGCGAATTCTACAAAAACGGTCATGTTTTGGATGATGGCAGCATTCGCACCATCATCGACGGACAGTTCCTCCAGTTTTCTGAGGAGGAATTTGCCACCTTCTTTCACCTTCCAACGGAAGGTTTCTCTGATTTTCTGACGCCGTATTTACCGGCTAAGGAAACCTTTTTCAAGATCTTCTCCTCTTCATACACTCCTATTAAGGACTTTGGGAAGAAAGAAGATCTCGCTCCTCACTACCAAGTCTTTCACGATTTGGTCCAAAGGTCTATCATAGGCCGAATGCCCAATCAGAACTACAGCCGGGAGGCATTCGATATCATGATAGCCATTATCCGCGAAACCGCCATCAACTGGGCGTCCTATCTTTTCAATAAGATGAAGTAGCTTATGACCGGTAAAAGAGGAAGGATCAGCTACGCTCCTCAGATCACCCGGTTTCTCATGTCCAAGCGTCGCAACCTTGGAAAAGGTGTTCCGGTTGGATCCTTCAACACCATCACTATAGATATGATCTATAAATGTGTGTTAAGAATTCAGGAACGGTCTCCTCAAAACACCATGGAGAAGTGGTATGAAAGGAGGATGGTTTACTGAATAATTCTCTTTCTTTTCGTTTTATTTCCGGTTTTTGGTCATTTTGTTGTACGACCAGAACCGCTCCTATGTTAATCATTTCCTTTCCCGTATTAATGAAATGTTTCAACTCTTAAAAATCTCCGGTTTTTTCATTCACATTATTCCTTTCCGGATTCTCAAACTTATACAAAAACTCAAAGTTAACTTAACAATCTCCGGTTAACAAGACTTCAAGAGAAACCGGAACTTCGAGCAAAGATGAAAATTTGAAAAATCTTAACCGCCCATAGTTTTACCTCTCAAAATTTACCGCTCATCGAATTTCCGCTTTTACCGCCGAAAGTTACGGCAGTAACTTTTTGGAGGGAAAGTTGGTGCCAAAACATCAAATTGACGGTTCATCTTCAAAACCGCTTGGAACCGCCATCTATATAAACTCAAATCAGCCCATTCAACACATGTGCTTTCTCTCTCTAAAAATTTCCAGAACTTCAAAGCTTCCCTCTCTCAGATCATCATCATTCTTCATCCTTTCGTTTCAAAACATCATGGATCTAGGTAAGGCTCCATTTCAATGGATGTTGCAAGTAGATTTCGCAGATATTGATGAACATGCTGACGACAAGAACAAGGCTATTCTTCAACTTCTACGAGAATCTGGGTTGGAGAAGTTCCTTTCTGGTCCGTTCATCATCCATCCGGCGGCGGTGACGGAGTTCTTGGCGACGGCGACACTGTCGAAGAGGAAGATCTCGGCGACTGTCAACGGGAAGGCCGTCCTCATCACCGAAGAGATTTTTGCGGAAGCCCTTGGTCTGCCCAACACAGGTTCGGACCTAAAGAACGACTTAACCGAAGCAGAATCAAATGCTGCCCGGTTGGTTGTATCTTTCTCAGGTCAGGATCTGGTGATCCACTCCAGCCGTAAGATCAAGCTCAAACCGGAATACAGATGGTTAGTAACCGTCATCGCCAAATCCCTTCAAGGAAGGGGAGGTAATTTCGACAACCTCACAAAATTTAAACTTAGAATGCTGTTAGCTATTGTCCGCGGTGACAAGGTAGACTGGGGGTACGTCATATACGAAGAGTTCTGTCAAATGGTAATAAAGAAAGATGGCCGGGTGCAGGCCTATGCTATGCAAATCGTCAAAATTCTTGAGTTCCTTAATGTGGAACTAGGTGAAGGCATACCGCTTCCGATCTCCAACATCCTTGACTCTGAGTCAATGACCGAAAAACCGGAGAAGACTATCAAACCTAAATCCTCAAAGACTAAATCATCCAAGGGAGCCAGTTCATCGGTTCCAGTTGAAGAAGAAACCAGACAGAAGAAACCGACAAGAAAAGCGGTTGAAGCAGAAGTTCCACCAGAACCGAAGAGAAGGAGGAAGGTATCTGCAAAGAAGAGCTCAAAGAAACCGGCGGACTCCGAGAGAACGCTTTCCTCTGACAATCCACCGGAAAGAACCGTAGATGTCTTTCAGCCCATCCCCATCAACACCGTTATTCCAACTCCAATCCCATCCAATTCTCCAAGGCAAACCGAATCTTCGGGGAGCAAGGAGAACAAGTCAGACTCCAAGGAGGAGGCAGAGGTAAATGTTCACTCTGCAACCTCTAAGTCACCTAGCAAACAAGCGGAAGAGGTTATAGCCACTGTGGGCTTAAATACCTCGGAAGCAATTCAGAATGTGGTCCAAGAGATCACAAGAGAAATCGAAGAGGACGATGTCTCAAGTCGTCGAAAGCCAGATGATCAGGTTGAAATACCTGATCAGACAGAAGCACAACCGGTCGATGAAACGACCAAATCAACAGAAATTGCACCTCCGGTTCAGGAGGAAAATATTGAAGAGCGGGAACCTTCCGGTTCCGCAGGGGGCAAGACAGTTCCAGAAGGACCCACTCCGATAAACAAAGGCATCCTGATTGAAGAAACAACGAAACCGGAACGTGCACACTGCAAATCGACCCTCAACTAACCGGAGACGAGTTTCAATACACCATAGAGCAAGAAAATGAGATCTTCGAGGAATGCATTCAAGACATGAACAAAGGCGCAAGTGATGCGCTAGCTCCATACATCTTGTGGGTAAAGCTCAGATGCGAAACCAAGTTATCCGACATGCTTCCAGGTTTTAGTGGGAACAAACAATGGGACAAGCTCATCCAACTGGAAGAAAGGGCACTTAGTCTAGCTAACACCAATCTCATCCAACCGGCGTTTAACAAAGCTCCGGTGATTCTTGAAAATGCTCGGCTACAGGCAGTTGAGAATGCTTTTCAAGAAACCAAAGGAAAGACGCTAAACTCGATTGAAATGAAGATGGCTGAACGGTTTCTTGCGGTGCGTGAACAGCTTGTGCGAAATCTTGATCGTCTTGACTTGTAGTGGTGGAAAAGTTGCCAACGTCAATTCAACAATGCTGAGCTATATCAATGCAAGCCTTTCTTTATAAGTGGTGAGACATCCGGAACCTCTGAAAACTTGGAACAAAAAGCCTCTCAACCGGTCAAATCTCTGGAAATAGATCAAATCAAGCAAGCGATGGCTGAAACGGTTGACTCTCGCATTGAAAATTTCAAAGTAGTGACCGACGAAAGAATTGCAGTGGCTGAAGATAAACTGTCAAACTCTCTACAAATCATAATGGACACGACCATGCAGACAACAGTAAAAGCCATGATTGCCGAGTCCGTCAAAACCGCAACCGCTCCTTTAGTTGACATGCTGCAGGCAATGGCCATTCAAATCGGGGAAATGTCCAAGGTTCAAGTCACCACAACTCTGACGCAAATCGAAAAGGATGCTGAAACCGCAAAGAAAATGCAAGAGGAAGAGATAGAAAGGGAACGGTTACAAAAGGAAATTGAAGATAAAGACTATGAACTTGCCCAACAATGCAACGAGGAGGAGCTGGCCAACGTCCAGGACCTTTCATTGGCTCAACCGTCCCACTCCATGAATACAAGGAACAAGAAGAAGCGAAGTGCAATTAAGAATGTGATGAAACGGGCAGAACAGAAAACAGCCTTACCAGTCGTGATAAATGCACTACCGCTTGATGAGGTAGAAGAAGATGATCCGGAGGAACTCAATCAACGGAAGAGAAGGACAACCGGAGAATCCACAGCAACTCCAAGCTTCAGACCTTCAAACACTCCACCGCCTCCACCACCAAAGCCAGTCTGTGCCAACTTCAATCTCAAGAGTAAGGGCACCGGTCATTCAAGTGTATGGGCCGGTGTGATGATCGATGCCGAAAGACGTGCTAGAGAACACAGAGCAAGGCAAGAAGAAGAAAGAAGACGGTTGGAGAAGGAGCAAGAAAAAGATCAACACAAGGGGGGATCATCCAAGCCCTAAACCTCTTTTTTGTTTACTTTGAACAATTATGTTTTATTTTGTTTCAGAACTTGGTTACTCTGTTCTTTCAAATAGGCTCTAACATATTTCCTCAAAAATCATACTCATGTTTTTTTAAAAACATATTTCCCTCAAAAATCATACTCATGCTTTTGAAACATACTTCTCTCAAAACAATCAAACTCATGTTTTTTAAACCGGCCATACATTACATGTTTTGAATATTTATTCTAAATAATCAAAAAGGGAGAAATTGATAGAAAAATTAAGTAGATTAATTTTTCTGAACTGGCTATTAAGCAAATTTTTAAAACCGGCCATATCTTACATATTTTGAATATTTATTCTAAATAATCAAAAAGGGAGAAATTGATAGAAAAATTAAGTAGATTAATTTTGGAACCGGCCATACATTACAATTTTTGAATATTTATTCTAAATAATCAAAAAGGGAGAAATTGATAGAAAAATTAAGTAGATTAATTTTGAACCGGCCAGACAAACTAAACAGAAGTTAAACTTCATGTGCAGGTACTTCTAAAACCGTATGAACCGGTTGGGGCATCAAAAACCGGTTGCTGATATACTTCAAAGAAACCAGCTTCAAGTGATGAAGCTAAAGATCAGAGGAACCGGTTTCACTTTCTCAAGCGACCGGTTAACGAAGAACAAAAGATTACACTCCAACCGGATCATAATGCACAAGACACAGAAACCGGATAGTACAGATCAAAAGTCAGAAGATTCAAATTTCAAGAGTGACGTACCATGACGGAAGAAACGTGTCTTGAAAGAATAAAAGAAGATCAGATCCGATCAGAAGCATGCGAGGAAAGCAATGATGCCTTGTTGATCCGATGCTGACAACCGGTAGTGGATGTTCAACACGTGTCTCAATCTGAAAACCGGCTATGTCATCCTTTGCTCAGAGTCACCTGCATGAATGCCAGGTGTTAAGGAAGTTGAAGCGTGCAAGCAACCTCTCTGCAAACAGGCGTGATAATGATCAACCAATCCGCAAGAGAGAGAAGAAAGTAACCGTTGGCTACTTTCAGCTATAAAAGGAAGACGGATCGTCTTCATTTAATGCAGTTCGAAGAAGTTCAGAAATAGTTAATGAGTTATAAAAGCATTAAATTCTAGAGAGATAAAGTCTTATATTCTAAAACCGGTGTATCTAAAACCGGAAGCCTTTTGTGTGTTATTGTGTTGTGTTGTTGTATTACATCAACGTGTGAGTTTGGTGTAACCGGCGAGTAGCGAAGTTGGGCTCGACCGGCAGTGTTGTTGTAACTCTAAAGAGTTAGTGGAGATCCTTCTCATAACCTGAGAAGAAGGGGTGACGTAGGAGGGTTTGCTCCGAACATCCATAAACAAATTTCCTGTCTCGTGTTCTTTCTTTCGCTTTCATTTCTTGCTTTCTTAACGTAAACCGCAAACTAATCATACTTCCAAAACCGGTCACTCACCTCCATTAAACCGACTCCTTCCTAAAACATCATCTAAAAGTCGCATTCGTTGCTTCAACCTGAAACAGACATTTCCGCCCTTGAACCCGGTTCAAGAGTCTGTGACAGGTTGTGTAGTGCTGAGAAATGTTTTAGTCTTTAACCGGACTATCACCAAAGAGTTGTGTGTTGTGTAAGCGGCCACCCTTCCTGAAACCGGAAAACACCCCGGTCCTCCAAGGGCGTCCCCGATCCTAACACACTAGAATATTCGATCTGTTTACAACACGTACAAAGACTTAGTCGAACCACCAGGGCTTAATTACTACCTATTTTTGACCTTACAATAAACTCACTATGTTGAATACAAACAAATAATGTCAACTTACAATACTCATTACTTACACAAAATATGTAGTATTATAATACACTTGAGTTTCTAAAACACTCTTTGACAACCGGTATGTTTCGAAAGATTAAGCAATTTGATAGAAAATATGTCGGGAAAAGCTTGTTCATAAAAGTAATAAAAAGTAAGGTGGATAGGTGCATAAGTAGATGACTTATGTCTTCTTAAGTAGACAAATATCTCAACAGATATATTTGTGACTTCAACTGCTATGTCTGCTTTAAGAAACCACTAATCTTCTCTTTGATTGATTGAAGTCCAGAATAATACAACAGATGAGATATCCTTTGATCTTGTCTATATACTCTGATAGTAATAAGTCAAGATGGCATTAATTGTATTAATGATTTCCGAGGAGCAATCAACATATGGTTATTTCTTCTAATTATTTGGCAATCTGAATTAAGATGGCAGACATCTGCTCCCAAGAAATCTTCATAGGACTTGCACTAAAATGAGAACAAAATAGTTTACAGACAGGAAAATTGTTTTCTACAATTACAGGGATACAGACTACTAGCTACGCATGAGATAGAAACGATTCAGATATTACCAGTTGCGCCTAGATAAAAGCATTATTGAGATATATCCAGTTTGAGATATTTCCGATATTGACATAAAACCAATATGGAGATATTACTGGTTACGCCTTTGACATAAAACCGACTTTGACATAAAACCAATATGGAGATAAAATCGGTTACGCCTTTCGCATAAACCGAATTTGACATAAAACCGATATGGAGATATTACCGGTTATACCTTTGACATAAAACCGACTTTGACATAAAACCGATATGGATATAAAACCGGTGACGCCTTTGACGTAAAACTAAATTTGACATAAAACTGATATGGAGATATTACTAGTAACGTTTCTGAGATAAAACCGACTTTGAGCTATTACCAATTCAGCTTTATTTCCGGTTTTCAACTTGATTAGTTTCTTCAAAAATATTTAATTAATGCTAATAATTAATTATCTATTTTTATCTAACTATTTATCCCTTTTTTATTATTCAATCTAAATATTCAAAACCTTGTAATTTTTTTATCGTTGGCCGATTATGCTAAGTTAATTGATTATTTTAATCTAACAACTTTAATTTTATTTTAACTCTGTTTGAAGTTGAAATCTGATTCTATTCTTCACAAATCTTCACAAACTATAGAATAAGTGCAAGTGCAGAACAATTTGTTGGATTTGAAGCGTTAGACAGATGAATGTAATCAACAGAAAGTAAAGAACACAAGGAGTTTTATGGATGTTCGGAGATAAAATACCTGCGTCACCCATTCTTCCTCAACAAGAAGTATATTCACTAGAAGACTTAGATTTGTATAGAATACACTACACAAATTAGTCAGAAACCACATGACTTAACAAGTGCCTACTTCTGAACTTTAGGCTTACTCTTTGTTGAATAGAACAACCTCTGTTCAACTTTCAATACTGATATTTCACACAAAAAGAATAGTATATGATTTAGAGAATGATTTCACTGATAGAAATTAGGTGATTCGCACTTGTGCTTTTGAGAGATTAGATAATTAGAGAGCAATAGTGAATTCGTAAGGATCCAGAGTTCGTCTATTGTCCTTGGGCTTCTATTTATACATGAAGTGCAACAACAGTCGAATCTTCTACTTGGACACGTGTCCTTCTTTTGTTGGACGGGCGCCAATAGTACAGACGTACAGAAAATCATGATCATTGGGATCGTACCATACAGTCTAGTAGTGTGCCGAATATTCTTTGATATACCATTATACTGGAACGTATAAATAAACGTGGGCAATTTGAATATTGGCGTACATGAAAGTTGTTCATTTGTTAAGGTCAGCTGGCTTGACAGACTATTGATAACGAATACTATAGATGAAATGGATGGGAAGACTGATGCTTCCTTCAGATGATTGCTGAAGCAAGGTATCAAACACTCTTCTTCAGACCATGTCTGATGATGATAGATGACTTATGCTCGCTTCTTCTTCAGACCGCGTCTAAGAATGTCAGACGACGTCTAACTGCGCTTCTTTTTCAGACCGCATCTATGAAGGTTAAACGACGTCTAACTGCGCTACTTCTTCAGACTACGTCGAAGAAGGTTAGACGATGTCTAACTACGCTTCTTCTTCAAACCGCGTCCAGGAAAGTTAGACAATATCTAAATGCGTTTCTTCTTCAGACCGCATCTAAGAAGGTTAGACGACGTCTAACTATGCTTCTTCTTCAGAACGCGTCTAAGAAGGTAAAAGGACGTCTAACTACGCTTATTCGTCAAATCATTTCTACGAAGGTTAGACGACGTCTAATTGCGCTTCTTCTTCAAACCGCGTGTAAGAAGGTTAGACGACGTCTAACTGTGCTTCTTCTTTACACCACGTCTAAGAATGTTAGACAATGTATAATTGCGCTTCTTCTTCAGATTTCCTCTAAGAAGGTTGGACGACGTCTACTCTCGCATTACTCGGACTACATCTGAAGTAATTAGACAACATCTGCTCGCGCTTGCTTCAGACAACGTCTGAAGAGTTTAGACGTTCTCTACCGACCAAAACGTTTTCTTACGTTTCTTTGAGATGTACCTACGAAGAGACAGTTTCACAGCTTAGTCTTATTCATTTGCATCATTAAACTAAGCTCTTCATCTTTTCTTGTGCTTAGATATTATTGTCTACTTTTGCCAAGAAATTTAAAAACGATGTCATTGAGAAGAGAAAACTCAGTTTTTAAGGACGTCTTCTTCACGTGAGATTCAATAGGAATATCTAAGAAGACTCTCTTCATCTCAAAAAAGATATCATCTAGAGAGGTGTGAAACTCTATCAACCCCTCCATCGGAAGATCGAAAAATTGAGCGAAAACTTCATCAGAAAAGGAGATTTCCGCTCCTTTTATCATCACTTGGATAACGCCGTCGACTATCCTTGCAGACGCAAAGAACTCACGAACCTCCAGTTTGTGAATGATGAAAGGTCCCCCGAGGAACTTTCTTAGGACGGAAGCTTCAAGAGATTTGAACATTGCAACCAAATTTTAAAGCGTCGAAGAGAGGACGGACTCAAAGTTTACTAGCAATGTGTTAAATACAATGGAGGTCATTTCTACATTTTAGAGTTTAGATGAAGAGGAAGAGTACTTAGGGTTTTAAATAGCCAAGAATCTCTAGATTTTTCTAAAGAGAGAACAGATATTCAAAATAACAAAGTGGATAATGAATCTCTTCAAATGTGTTAGTTACTCTTTATAGAGTATGAGTGACAAATGGCCATAAAATTCATCATTAAAATAAGACATCATTTACTATGAATAAAATTTATTAACATTCTTATCATCATTAATTAAAAGACGTATGGTAATAAAACGTCAGATATATTAGTTATATTTTTAACATTGAGAGACATGTGTCTTCAAGTTATTAAAAATTTAGAAATATGACTTTTTAATTTCTAGGCGGGAAAAAGTGGACAGCTCTTGAGACGTTAGACAATTGTCCCACTCGTCAGAAGATGAGTTGTCTAAAGACGCACGTAGTTAGATGTCATCAATACTATTCACATCCCTTGCGTCTAAGCTGGGTAGACTTCTGTTCGTAAGGCGTCTAATCACGCACGTCTATAGACGCTTAACATAGATATCCTTTGATCACGCATGTCTGTAGACGCTTCAGGTGTCTGCCTCACATATAGACGTCTAACCAAGCTTAATTTGTAAGTTACTTAAGTACAGCTTGTCTAAATACATGGTTTTTTTAGACAACTAATCTAATTAGTCCAATTGTGCATGATTAATTAAATACAGCTTGTCTAACGTCTGTCCAGCCACTTTATTCAACAAATTTCCCCCCTCAATTTGTGCATGATTAATTAAATAAAAATTAATTTAGGTCTACAAGACCCAACACATTTCTAAAGTAAGAAAACTTAGTCTCAGGGAGTGGCTTTGTGAATATATCTTCCACTTGTTAATCCTTTGGGATATATTCTAGACAAATATGCTTCTGACTAACATTCTCTTGGATGAAATGGTGTCGGATGTTTATATGCTTCGTCCGAGAGTAAAACATCGGGTTGTATGTAATCGCTATGGCACTAGTATTGTTGCATAAAATCGGTGACTCGTCTGCCTCAATGCCGTAGTCCCTCAGCTGTTGTTGAACCCACAAGAGCTGAGAGTAGTAGTTTTTTGCAACAAGGTACTCGGACTCTTCTATAGAAGTGGCGACAAACGTCAACCAAGAAATCAGAGGATCACGAAGGAACTGACAAGTTCCACTGATGCTCTTCCGATAAATCTTGCAGCCTTTATAATCTAGATTAGAATAGCTAATTAAATTGAAACTGGAATCCTTCAGATACCACAGTCCCTCATTTTGAGTTCCCTTTAAATACTTCAAAATACACTTAGCAACAATATAGTGAGATTGTTTAGGGTTAGCTTAAAATCTTCCACAGACGCCGACGAAAAACAGGATGCCTGACCGGATAGTAGTTAGGTAGAGTAGAGAATCGATGATCCCTTTGTAAGCAGTTATGTGGACACTCTAGCCATCTTCATGCTTGCCGAGATTTTTAGAAGAGTTCATTGGAGTATCTGCAGCTGAGCAGCTTTCCATTCCAAACATCTTTAGCAGCTCCTGGCATATTTGGCATGGTTGATGAATATGCCATCTTCAAGTTTACGAACTTGAAGAGCAAGGACGAAATTCAATTCTCCCATCATACTCATCTCAAATTTTTCATGCATTAACTTAGAGAATTTCTCACATAGTTTGGGGTTAGTTGACTCAAATATGATATCATCAACATATATTTGAACAAGCAAAATATGAGAATCTTTAACAAATTTAAACAATGTTTTGTCTACTGTGCCAATTATAAAATCATGATCAAATAAAAACATAGTTTAAGTGACATACCAAGCTCTAGGAGCTTTTTTAAGACAATATAAATGTTTGTCAAGTTTAAAACCATGTTTTGGCAAGGATTGATCTTGAAAGTCAAGAAATTGTTCAACATACACATCCTCATTTCAAATTCCATTTAAAAATGTACTATTCACATCCATCTGATAAACATTAAAATTCTTAAAAGATGCATATGCTTGGATGATTTTGATTGCTTCAAGTCTATCAACAGGGGCGAATGACTCTTCAAAGTCAATTCACTCCTCCTGTTTATAGCCTTGAGCTACCAATCGGGCTTTATTTCTCATAACCAAGCCATCTTCACTAAGCTTGTTTTGAAAAACTCATCTGGTTCTAATAATCGATTGATCAGTCGTCCTGGGAGGCAGATGCCACACTTTATTTCTTTCAATTTGATTCAACTCTTCTTGCATTGCATTGATCCAATCTGGATCAAGCAATGCTTCATTGATCTTCTTAGGCTTAATTTGAGAAATAAAGGTGGAGTTTGTCATTTCATCTAGTAATTGGTGTCTAGTCCTAAGAGGAGCATTAGTATTACCTATAATCAATTCATGTGGATGATTTCTGTTACATTTGAAGCTTGGTCCTAAAGGATCATACATTTGGTCAGACGACCCTACGATGTCCGAACTGTCAGTCGTCTACTGACTTGTAGTTTGAATGACTGGTTGACTCTCAACCGGATCAGCCAACTAATTAGACGAGTATATCTTATTGACTGGATCTTCATCATCACTATCAGATTAAAGACCTGTTGCTTCTATTCTATTAGCAATTTCAATGAATTTGTTAGAATTATTTTCAATAGATTCAACACAAACAACATGATAGGATTCCTCAACAGTTAGTGTTCGATTATTAAACACTCTATAAGCTTTACTAACTAAGGAGTAGCTTAGCATGATTCTAGCATCTACTTTAGCATCAAAAGCAGTCAAATGATTTTTCACATTGTTGTGAATAAAACATATACACCCGAAAATTCGAAAGTATAAAACTTTAGGAATTCTTCCATAAAAGAGTTCATAAGGTATTTTTCTAAAGCGTTTAATAATCATTGACCGATTTTGTGTATAACAAGTTGTGTTTATGGCTTTTGCCCATAACTTCTGAGAAACACCTGAGTCAGCTAACATAGATCTCTCTCTTTCCTTTAGTGTTCTTACTCTCCTCTCACCATCACCATTTTGTTGTGGATTTCTAGCACAAGACAACTCGTGTCTAATGTCAGACTCCTTAAGGTAAGAAAATTGGCATCTGTTGTGAACTCGGTTCCCTAGTCACTTCTACTTTTGATCATACTTAAAGATTTTTCGTTTTGAAATCTTTTAAGCATCTTTATTAAATTCTCAACAATCTGATCTTTAGAAGGTAGAAATATAACCCAAGTAAATCTTAAAAAATCAACAATTATGATCAGGGTGAATCTCATTCCTCCCAAGTTATTTACTGGAATTGGACCGAACAGGTCCATGTGCAATAGTTTCAGGCATCGGTTGGATTGAGATTTCCCTTTACTCTTAAAAGTTGATCTGACGTGTTTGCCCAACTGGCAAACAAGACAGACCTTGTCTTTTGAAAATTTCAATTTAGGTCAACTAAAAACTAAATCATGAGAACAAATGTTGTTAATAGTTTTAAAATTAAGTTATTTAATCTCTTATGCCATAGCCAGTATTGATCATTTTCCAATTCATTTTGTAAGAATTTCCTACTCTTCTTCCGGTCAGTAGGGTGCTTCTCAGCTAATCCTTAACTAGACAAGCATGAGTTTGAAAATTAACTGTATATCCATTGTCACACAATTAGCTCGTGATAATCAGGTGATAACACAAGTTCTCAACAAGTAGCACGTCGTTGATGTTACCATGGATAATCTTACACTTACCCATGGTTTTACCCTTGTTGTTATCACCAAAAGTGATCTTAGGCCCAATGCACTTAATTATTTAAGTTAGAAGCCGTCTATCACCATTAATGTGTCTAAAATAGCCACTGTCCAGATACCAGACGAATTCTTCCAATCAGTTGACCTGTTGTACCTTAAATAAATATATTTACAGCTTTAGTTACTCACATTCAATTGGGTCCCCGATTAAACAGTCCCTTGGGAATCCATATATTGAGTTATCTTGATGGATTTCCCATGTTGTGTTTTGAGCAGTGCATATGATTTAAGCTTAACAGATGTGTTCTTGCTAGCATCCATTCCATTAACCTTCTAGGATGGTTTTTGATTAAATCTCCTTGACTGTTTGTCAGGTTTTGGTTTTCTAGACTTACATATATAATCTCATGCTTTAATGTTAAGTCCTTATAGCTTGGATCGGATCCTTTTTCAAGTAAACTACCCCTGATAAAGCTTATAGACTTAAGCTTGTCTTTCACCGGGTTTAACTTCTTGTTAGACTTGTCTAGGATTTCATTATCAAATCCTAAACCGGATTTGCATCAGGCAAGCCACAACAGACTAATTTGTTGTCTTACTACATCTCCATACCTTGTCCAAGAACTGATCACATAAATCAAACGTCGTTTTCAGAAGAGGGTGTTTGAACCTTTTACTTGAGCTTCTCATTCTTAGATGAGAGTTCTGTCATTTTCTTTTCAAAATCTTTTGGTTCAGAAGTTTGAAATGAAAAGATGTTAATTGTTCATTTTTCAATCTCATTTCATTGAAAGAGTCTGACAACTTCTTGTACTCAATGACCATGTCATTAAGTGCAACAAATAAGTCATCTCTTGCAAACTCTTCAGAGGAGAAGTCAAATACCTCAGATTCTTCCTCAACCATGAAACAAATAACTTCATCATCACTTTTGTTGGATGAGGAGTCTCCCGAATCGATATCGGCCAACCCTGCTTTGCTTGTAGCAGAAATTAGAGCCTTCTGCTCATTGTTCTTTTTGTTATGCTTTATCTTATGATCAAACTTTGGATTCATGCATTCTACTTTTATGTATCGTAGTTTATCACAGCTAGAATGCTTCAAGTTAGCCTTATAATTACTCTTATCATTATTATTATTATTTGAAGAGCTTGAGTTAGGATTGCTCTTCTTCATAAATTTGTCGATTTATTTTACGAAGAGATCCATGGCGTCGTTGTTGATCTGCTAGGCAACCGTCTTCATAGAAGTGGCAGCAGGTGGCTCATCAGCAGTCACCAGCACCTTAGTAGAGATGGAAGATGTGGAAGGCTCATCTTCGTTCTTAGAGTTTATCTCAAACTCGTATCCCTTCAGATTCACTAGCAAATCATAGAGCTCCGTCTTGTTGAGGTCTTTAGACTCATCAACGTCATCGTCTTAATATCCCACTCTCTAGGCAGAGCATGCATGAATTTGATCGCAACCTCCCAGTTGATGTATGAATTGCCCAGAGTGGAGAGAGTAGTAATAATTTTACTAAATATTTCATTGAATTTAGTCATCGTCTCTCCAGGACTCATCTTGATGTTATCGAAATGATGTATGGAAACCATGAGTTTGTTTTCTTTTGTTTTCTCATTGCCTTTACACAGTTGAGTCAACATCTCCCATATTTCTTTTGTAGAGGTGCATGAGATGATCTTATTCAACATGTTATCATTAAATGTCTTGTAAAGAATATCTTTTTCCATGTTGTCGAGGTTGTTCTTTCTCTTATCTTTGGTGGCTACTTAGACCTCGGCTTCTCCTTAATCATAAGAGTACCATCAGGGTTCAAAGTGGAACTGGCCTTCATTATCTTCATCGGACCATCGGTGATGACATACCACATGACATCATCTATGGAAGGTAGATGAGGTTGCACTCTCACTTTCCATCATTTGTAGTTTTACTTAGAGAATATAGGAACCTTGTTCATGACAGCCATATACATGATTCAGGAATCTGGTGATGCTTGAGAATAGAAAGCAAGGCTCTAATACCACTTGTTAGGATTAGTGTTGACAATAGAGACAAGGTTTGACTATTGTGAACAACTTATGACTTCAATTCGATTTTAACTCTGTTAGAAATTAAAATATGTTTTAATTCTTCACAAATCTTCATAAACTCTTGAACAAGTTCAAGTGAGGAATAGTTTGTTGGATTTGAAGCGTCGACAGATGAATGCAATCAATAGAAAGTAAAGAACACAAGGAGTTTTATGGATGTTAAGAAATAAAACTCTTACGTCACCCCTTATTCCTCAATAGGAAAGATATTCACTAGAAGACTTTGATTTGTATAGAACACACTAAGTCAGAAACCACATGACTTAACAATTGCCTGCTTTTGATCATCTAGCTAACTCTCTGTTGAACATAACAATATCTGTTCCACTTACAATACTGAGATTTCACACAGAAAGAACAATATATGATTTATAGAATGATTTCACAGATAGACAGTAGGTGATTCGCACTTGAGCTTTTGGGAGATTAGTTAATCAAAGAGAAAAAGCAAATTCGTAAGGATCTAGTGTTCGTCTATTGTCCTTGGGCTTATATTTATACATGAAGTGCACCAACGGTCGAATCTTCTACTTGGACACATGTCTTTCTTTAGTTGGACGACCGCCAATAGGACAGACGTACATTAGAGCATTAACATTGGGATCATGGCCGTACAAGACTGGTAGTGTGCTGAATATTCTCTGATATAATGTTGTACTAGAACGTTCAACACATCGTGGGAAATTTGAATATTGGTGTACATGAAAGTTGTTCATTTGTTAAGGTAGCTGGCTTGATAGACTGTTGATAACGAACACTATAGATGAAATGGATGGGTAGACGAATGGTTCCTTCAGATGTCTACAGAAGAAAGGCTTCAGACATCTTCTTTAGACCAAGTCTGATAAAGATAAACGACGTCTACTCGCTTCTTCTTCAGACCGCGTGTAAGAAGGTTAGACGACGTCTAACTGTGCTTCATCTTCAAACCGCATCTAAGAAGTTTAGACAACATCTAAATGTGCTTCTTCTTAAGACTGCATCTAAGAAGGTTAGACGACGTCTAGTTGTACTTCTTCTTTAGACCACGTCTAATAAGGTTAGATGACGTTTAAGTGCGCTTCTTCTTCAGACCGTGTCTAAGAAGGTTAGACGAAGTCTAACTTTGCTTCTTCTTCAGACCGCATCTAAGAAGGTTAGATGACGTCTAACTGCGCTTCTTCTTCTGACCGCATCTAAGAAGGTTAGACGACGTCTAACTGTGTTTCTTCTTCTGACCGCATCTAAGAAGGTTAGACGACGTCTACTCACGCATTACTCAGACCACGTCTGAAGTAATTAGACGATGTCTACTCGCGCTTGCTTCAGACCACGTCTGAAGTATTTAGACGTTGTCTACCGAACAAGTCGTCTGCTTACGTTTCCTTGAGATGTACCTGCGATGTGATAGTTTCACATCTTAGTCTTATTCATTTGAATCATTAGACTAAGTTCCTCTAAGTAACTAAGTTTTATTTAATTAACCCCCACATCATCAAAATAATTCCAGCCCATAATTAAAATAATAAACTTATTTTCTTAGTTTATTTTAATTAATTTGATTAGACTTAACAACATCCTAAATGACTTTCGAAAAAATAAGAAACAAATTAAATCCCTAAATTCTAAATAAGTACGAAAATTGAATTAAGAAAATATAAGTATTAAGGTACAAGATTTTCATTATAAAATATAGGTCATTAATCATGTATTGTAACAATGTTTTTGAGAGATGAGTCACTAATCATATCAAACACGACGACTTTATCATGTAATTTCAATAATCCTATCGATTTTTCATGATTTAGGGCCACTTTCATACCTGATTCTTCACTTCCAAAAAGAAAATCATAATTGAAAAGAAAATCAAATATAACCCAAAACTTATAACTTAAATCATTTTTCTCTAAATTCTAAACATTTAAACCAAGAGACAATTATCATTTGAAGATCAAACTTTGAGTTGAGCCATATGGACTCGAACTATCAATGTTTTGGTCATTTATGTTTTTTACTAATTCTATTTATTTTACATTGCAATAAAATATTTTAACTTAAGTTCTACATGTCAAACACGTCATTATTTTTCAACAGATTCTCTCTCTTCTCCATGACATCTTTTTCTTCTTCTTCAATTATTTTTTTCGTTCATCAGTTTCTTTGACCCATGTCTTAGAAATTCTTCATCAGACCATCAATGATTCATGTATTTAAATTTTTGTTTCATATGGGTTTAGATTGGTTTGATTTAGGTTTAAATTTTTCCGTTAATGTCGTTATATTTTATTTAGGTTTAGATTGTGATATTGTGGATTTAGAGTTTAAATTAGAGTTTTTCTATTTGTTCCTTTTTAGATTGGTTTGAAATCTATAACATTCTCATCATTTAGAAGCTCATAAGTAATGCTTACACTTTATTTTATTGTCTATTTTAGACATTCATTCTACTGAAATTATATTATTTGATTGAGTATATATGAAACTCTACTAAATTTTTTTGATGAACAATACTAATATTAATTAATTATGAATATTATAGTAAGTTATTTTTACATATCTTATGGACATAATGAATTTTGTTTACCTAGTTTTAATATAGAACAAAAACACTATTACTAATGGATATTACAATAAGTTATTTTAAATTATTGTATATTATTTAGGTTTTATTTCCTTTTCCTTTCTATAATATTAATGGATAATGAATATTATAGTAAGTTATTTATTCATATCATTATAATTATTTCAGACATGCATATCATTGAATTTTATTGATAAGCATAAAAGACTCATGTCTTATTTATTGTTTTGATTGGATTAGGTCTTATTTTATTGTTTGAATTGTTTATCAAGATAATATTTTGCATCATGTTTCATATAATCACAATCCAAATAAAATATATTTTGGGCATTTGAATAGAATAACACAAGAAATTCTTTTTCAAATATTCACTAAAATATTCCTCTATTTTCAAGAAATTTAAATTAATACTTTTACTTATCTATGATACTAAATATTTACTCCACATAAAACTAACTTTAATAATGAATATTTTTTAAATGCATGATTATGCACATTTTGATTACTATGTTTAAAAAACTTACACTTTTAAAATACAACATATTAGGAAAATGAAGACATTTTTAGGTGAAAGTTCTAAATGCCGTCATTTTAAGAATACAATAGTTACTCTAGAGAAACTCTCTTAAATTCTAGATCGGTAATATATTCTTAAAATTCATTTGCATTAACACTTGTAATTTTGGTTAGCTTAATATTTCATTTTTATTAATATTTTTATAGATTTCTTCGAGTTGTACACTATGGTAAAGAACATCTTATGCCCATTAGAGACCTTGGATAATTTTGCTTCAGGTATTTAGTGGACTTTATGGTTTCTCTCGGATATAGGGATAAAAAATTGGAATTATTGTATCGTCCACCAAATTAGTAATTAACAAATTTTACAATGATCAACATTTGCTATATTTATTAAATCTCTTTGAGACGTTCCTTGAGGTTGATATTTATCTTCAACAAAAAAATTATTCTATACTCTAAAATTATGAAATTCAATCAAGTCATCTTTCTATACCTCTATAATTATATAGATGAATGTTAAAAATGTGAAGGTTGAAAATGTTGAAGAAGATATTGAAATTGCGACTAGTACCGAAGATGTTCTAATTCAATACAATCTTAAGTATTGATGTTAGGTTGAAAGTGAGTTTCTAGTTGAAGATGAGGATGAAGAAGATGAACCTACTTATGAAGTAGAAGTTGAAGTTGAGTCATATTATACTAGTGATATAGATAATAAAAATGATAAAGTTTCTGAAAATTTTGATGAAAGTAACCCCGTGAGTTATTTATGGAGTGGTGGTGAAGAAATTGATTATGAGGGACTTGATAATGGTGTAATATCTCATCAAGTAAAGAGACAATAATCTTCTCATTTAAAGTTCAACCATTTTATTCAAGTTGTAGGGTGGTTCATTGTAGACATGTTGTTTGAATCAAAATAAATAATAAAAAGTGTTATAACAGATTATTTATGAGATTGCAGAGTTAATTTTAAATTGATTAAACAAGACTCTTACAAAATAAAGGTGAAATGCAGCAAAGAAAGATGTTCTTGGTATTTTTTTTGTAAGAAAGGACAAAGTAGGAAAAAAAGTGGATAATAAAGAATTATCGTTATGAGCACGTTATGAGCACCATTGCTATTCTGATAACAAGAACATGTTGGTCTCTATAAAGTAGATTGAGATTAAATTTCGCAATAGAATTTTAACCCAAAAAGATATTTCCACAAAAAAACTCTTCAACAACTTTGTATGGAGGATTTAAATTGTGACATGAGTGGTCTTTGATGAATAAATTCAAAACAATAGTTTTGGCCGAAGTTGAATGTGACATCGAGAAAAACTTTACTGAGTTATGGAACTATTTGGAAGAACTACAATCAAAGAATAATTTTATTTTTATTCTTAAAACCTTATAAGACGAAACCACCGGGGAAACAAAATTTTCATAAAATATATGTGTGTTTTGAGGCATGTAAGAGTGGTTAGATAAAAGGTTGTAGACCAATAATTGGGGTTGAAGAATACCTTTTGAAGACTACATGTAAAGGGGAACTTCTTAAAGCTATTGTTTGAGATGCAAATGATCACATGTTCCCAATTGCATGGGATGTGATGGAAAGAGATAGTCGAACAAGTTAAGAATGTTTTTTAAATTTCTAATTGAGAATCTACATTTATAAGAAGGATATAACATTAGTATCATTTCATACATGCAAATGTATGTTTTTAAATTACAATTTTATTTCAATGTACAAATTGATATGTAAATTTGATCACAAACTTTTTAAGAACAATTGCTGAATTATTTGATTTCATTTCTTTAAGAATTAATAAAAGAGGTGGTTGAATTATTAACAAATGTAGAGAATATATTTTGTTTTCTTCCATTGGTATACTAATTGGGTTAGAGGAGGAAATATGGGTGAAAACTTGAATTTATTATTTTTGAGTTGTGCTCGATTCATTTATCTAGAACAATTTGATGCTTCTACGAATTACTGAGAGAAGATGGTCAAAGTCAAATCTCAAAGAGTATCCATAGTGTGACATGGTATATAATAACATTTATGAAACATTTAAATCACAGATATTATCAAGTAGATAAATATCTATAATTAACATGTTGGAGCAAATTCGATTAATGATATTGAGAATGGTTAGTCGCTTAAGAAAAGAAATGGATATAAATTGGATTGGAGGCGTTTCTCCCATAGCAATGCAGAGACTCGAGGTTGCAAAAATAATGTATCATTGGTGCACATTGGATTTTAACGGAGACTTCATGTATGCTATCATTGAGGGAATACATAGACATTCCATAAATATTGGAGAAAGAAGTTGCACATGAAGACTATAGAAACTCACATGTATAACTTGTGCATACGTTGTTTGTTCTATATTTCATTATTGTGTAAATCTAGAAGATTATATCTCGAATTGGTATAAGAGAATAATGTTCAATAAGGCGTATGGAAAGGTCATTAAAAAAAAGTGGAAGAGAATTGTAGATACCCCTGTGTGACGGATTGCCTTTGATTTTACCTCCTAATTTTCAAAAGAGAATGGTAGAAAAAATTAAGAAATATATTTTTGTATTTTTTATTTATATATAAATGACCATTTTAAATTATTGGCATAATGATAATCATATATTTCACTAGGACTATACACTAGTAAAAAAGACCTTATAGCGATTGGCAAACCATCGATATTAACCTCCAAACCAATCGCTATAGGCCTATAGCGATTGGTCATATACCAATCTCTGTCAATCGGCAGAAGTTTTCTCGTTGATTTAATTATGTTAGTGATTAATAAGAGTAGTTGCTGAATTATGTTAGTGATTATTAATACAGAGCATATATTTTTTTGCCGCCATTGATATAAAAATTTGGCTAGATGAAGAAATATGGGTGAAGACTTGAAATTATTGTTTTGGAGGTGTGCTCGATCCACATATCCAGAACAATTAGATTCCAATTTAATAGTATTCGAACAAACCAAAGAAGGAGCCGGTACTTCTGCTATCTGAATTACCGAGAGAATATAGTCAAAGGCATAACTCAAAGAGTATCCAAAGTGTGACATGGTAGACAACAACATTTTGAAACATTTAGTTCATGTATATTACCAAGTAAATCAATGTCTATAATTAACATGTTGGAGAATATCCGATTGATGATAATAAGAAAGGTTTTCCGCTTCATAAAAGAAATGAATATGAATTAGATTGTAGACATTTCTCCCGTAGCAATCTAGATACTGAACTTGTAAAAGCAATGTATTATAGATGCACATTGGACCTTAACGAAGAATTCAGGTATGAGATCATTTGGGAATACATAGACATTCCATAGACATTAGAGAATGAAGAAGCACATATAGACTATGGAAACTCACATGAATATCTTGTCCACACGTTGTTTGTGATAGATACAATTATTGTGAAAATCTAGAAGATTATATTTCAAATTTGTATAAGAGAATAGCGTTAAAGAAGGCGTATTGAAATGTCATTAAATAATTAAGTAGAAAAGAATTTTAGAAACCCTAGTGTGACGAATTACCTTTTATTTTACATCCTAATTTTCAAAATAGAAGGGGTAGAAAAAATTTAGATATTTATTTTTGCATTTTTTATATATAAATAAATATTTTAAATTATTGAAAAACATAATGATGATCATATATTTCATTAGAACTATTTAAGCTTTTATATCACATAATTAAATATATTAATATTTAAGCTTTTATATATATGTTTCAGTTCGCCAGGTTGTCTCTTGTCTGCCCATGGATTCAGCAGCAGTTTGAAAGGTTGACCTATTCAGGAATCTCCGGATCTATGCTTATTTTCAACTCCCTGAAGCATTTCGTCGCTTACTACGCCCTTCCTCGTCTCTGGGTGCCTAGGTATCCACCATAAGCCTTTCCTCGTTTGAACCTCGTCCTTAACTTTAAGGCTATGCCATCCTAAGGTGCTGCTAAATGGAAGAATCTTATCAACGTCCATAAATGATAAATCATAGATCGAACCGCCGAATCTGAAAAATATCTAGGTCGTGGCTGGGGGACCGGGGTTGGCCGGTTATCGCGTCTCACTCAAAGGGTGGTGATTAATCCGGTTAGAGATTAACACTAGGGTTTCAATACTACACAAACTGTCACAAACCCTTGAACCGAGTTCAAGCACGGAAGTGGTTTGTTTCAGGTTGAAGCAGCACACACACGAGATAGGCAGAACCAAATTTGAATAATATAGGTTTGGAGATTGCTAGGTCGGTTTTGCAGCTTAGAGATTCGGTTTGGGTGATGTTGAATCGGTTGGAGCGGTATTAGTAGGTTAGTGCAGATCGGTTAGAATGTAAAGCCGGCGAAAAGTAAATAACAAGACAGATTTTTATGGATGTTCGTAGATGAAACTCCTACTTCACCCCTTCCTCTCGAAACCGCGAGAAGGATATTCACTAAGGAATACACAAACACAATCCGATCGAGACTTATTTTCTGCTCGATAACACCCGTACAATTTTAACCGAAATTGTAGAATTACACTTTCAAATAAGCGCTTTAGCTTTCTAGAGATAGAACACAATGCTTTTCACTTAGGCTGTAGAAAATTCAGAACTTTGTAACCTCGCATTTATTCCTCTTCAGCTCCTTCTTTTATAGGTGAAATGTGCCAACGGTCACATTTCATTTCCTTGAATCTGATTGGTTGAGCAGAGGTTCAGTGATTCAGACCTGGCGGATTAGTCTTCAGACCTGGCGGTCTAGTCTTCCAGTATGTAGGTCAAACCGGCTAGGTTTGTCTTTTACTCAATATGGCAACGATCGGTTGGTCAGTTGTCTGTACCTGGAAGATTGTCTTTCTGATTTATCCTGAAGTGGAAAGATCTTGTAGGACAGTCTTCTGCAGCCTGCAGACTTTCCTCAAACTTGTATGAATATGCAATATTCAGTCTGTTCCTTCGGTATCATTCTCAACAGATACTCGAAGTGTCTTTTCATGCTGGTCGGTTATTTGTGTTAACCGGATGACTTCCGGTTTTTCCATGGCTTCTGAATGACCGACTGTTTAATTGATTCTAGCCTTCTGATTTGACCGATCCTGACTTTCTTGTGCGGTCATGTTTCTGGTCGGTTTAATTGCTTGACCGGTTGAGTTTCTTAACCGGTTGAGTAATCTGACCGATTCAATTCTTTGCCTGTTCCTGCACAAGAAATTTGTTTCTGTTAAGTTTTGTTTAACCGATCTAATTTTATCTAACAATTTATCCCTTTTTGATTATTTTATTTAAAATATTCAAAATCATGTAAGAATGCAAATGTAGGCCGGTTTTGTTTTTGAGAATTTCATTTGGCCGGATTTTTGGAAACTGACTTGGGAGAATTTTTCGAAAAATTTTGGAAAATTTGAGAAAAATTTTGAAAATTTTTATCTTTTATCTTATCAATTTCTCCATTTTTGATTATTTTATTTAAAATATTCAAAATCATGTTAGAAATGCAAATGTAGGCCGGTTTCCAAAAATCACGTTATATTTATAAGAGATATGCTAAGGCAAAATATTATATTTATATATGATAACCGAAATAAACATAAGTAAAGATAGTAAATAAAGCCCCTATTTCTTCGATCTGGACGGTAGGAAATGATCCAGCAGTTAATCGTTTGATTGTCCCTTGTCCTCTTGAACCGGCCTTGAAGAGGGACCTTGACCACCTGAGGTGCCGGTTTGAGGAGAGAACGGTTGACCGATCGTTCTGATTGGAACCGCATTTAAAACCCGCTGTCTACTGAGTTGTGGCTGGACATCTTCTTCGAAATCATCCTCGGTTTGCAAAGCCGGGTTGGGTGGAGGATCAACAACTGTTTCGGTGACACTGGCCAATAGTCCGGTGAGTTTCGCCTTTGTCGAAGCCGCTTTCCTTTTACGTGTGACCGGAACTGAAGGAGAAGCAACCGCCCGGGACTTCTTGTGAGCCTTTTCGAAGTTGCTGTATGTTTCTTGTTGGGCCCTTAGCCGCTCAGCATCTTCGGCTTTTTGAGCCGCTATGGACTTTGCGATCGTCGATGCATTGACTGCCTGGTTTTGCATATGACCGGTTATGTTCGCATCAGCCGCTGTCGCTTCCTTCTGTATATGAGTCTGCTCGTCCAGCGCGTCCTGAAGATTCTGAGCCGCCCGAGCATTTGCCTCTTCAATCGCTTTATCGGCAGCCAGCTTAGCCTCTATTAACTCTGCCACCTGTTCGGTGACCGCCTTGAGATCGGCTTCAAACTTTGTGTTCTTTTCCTCAAGGGTTGTATTCTTTTCCTCAAGGTTGAGTACCCTGTCAAGTGTTGAGCCGGCTTGGGCACTTGACCGAGCCAGGTCCTCATCGACCTTTGTCAGCCTTTGATCGGTCTTTTCTTGAGACCGTTCCAAATCGGCTACCTTCTGGCTAACCGAAGTGAGGTCATCCACCAACTTTTGAGTTATATCCTTCAATGCCTTGGTTCGATCTAGGTGAGCGCCGTACAGTTTATCCGTATTACCATAGTTCGTTTCAACTGACGTGATCCGCTTGACCGCCTCGCCAAGATCATCCTTCGTTGTCTCGGCTATCATGACTGCTTGAACCGCGGTTTTCTTAATTTTCCTATTCCAAGGCCAAACCGCGTCATTGACAAATTCTTCAATGAGAGTTATGACCCTCTCTTCTGTTATGGCCGGTTCCAAGTTCCCGGCTTGAGCAGATGCTCGATTGTCGGTGAGAGGTGTCTCTGTCCTGACTTCGGTTATGTTGATCGTCTGATCCGGTGAAGCAAATGATAGCTCTTCATCGCCGGATTCTGACCGCCAACATCCTCATTAGGCGGTGAGTTCGTTGGATCCTGATGTACTGGCACCGCTTCAAGCCATTCCACCTCCTCTGTTAGCTCCCTTTCCTTGACCGCAAGCAACTCCAACACCAAGAGTTGTAGTTGAGAATTCGGTATTCCCGGAGTATACTTTTCTTTAAGGCGTTGAATGTGTTCGGTGAGCTTTTATAACCGAGCACGCGGTTCTACTATTGCGTATTGGTCTAAGGCGGTTTTGGCATCTTGAGCCTTTGTGAGGTTGATGACTTCCTCCTCCATCTCCATCAATTTTTCGAATTTTTGGCCAACGGTTAAACCCGGTAGCATGTGTTTGTAGAACAAATGATGTCGGTGCCGGATCCATTAACAGAACACTTCGTACGCCTCGCGAGCTTGCTAATGGATTTCGTCCATGATTCTGCTCACGAGATTCTCGGCCATCTCCTGGGTGTTGTCGTTAGCGTGAACATCTTCTTCCCCATGGCCGTCTGCACCGGTATTAGCATTGTCAAGACTGGCCGATTGTTCCTCGACCATCGGTCCTTTCCCTTTACCGGACCGATCTTCTCCGGTATTCTGTGAAGCGGTTCGGTCAGAACTGGATCCCGAATCTTCATCATTGGGTGTTTCGGACCGCGGATCAGCCGATCCGGTTGGTTGTCTAACTTTCTTACTTCCGAATTTTTCTTTGACCGGAGCCGCTCTCTTAGCGGTTGCCTTCCGTTTGCCGTTCCTCTCCTTGAATTGCTTAGATTTTATTATTTTGCTGGATGAGAGGTGAACGCCAGGACCGGTGTTGATGTTGAGATGGCGCATAATTTTCCCAAGCGGGATGGAGTATCCCCATGACCGGGTGGAAGCCTGATCCACCATTTCACATAGGTTGTTGAAAACAACCTTGGCCTAGTTTATTTGGATGTCGTTGACTAAACCGGCAAGCATCTCAATCTTCGTACGGGTGAGACTATCATAGTTTCCCCCTCTTTCTTGGACCGATTTAGTGAAAATATCACATAGCGGTCTGTACTCCGGTCGAAGTGATGATTTCTTCCCGGAGACCTCGATAGGAACCGCGGTTTCCGAGAGAACCTGGCAAGCCGCCTCGAAGGTCTCTTGATCTAAGGTCGTCGAGAGGATACTTCCTTCTGATGGTAGACGTAGTATATCAGCAACCGACTCTTCTGTCAGTTCGAGCTGCTGACCGTCGATGGTTGCAATTATTGTTCTTCCGGTGAGAGATGCGGTTTGGAAAGATTCGTTAACCGCTTCCTGGTATAGAATAAATGGACCGCCTAAAAAGTATTCGAGGCCGGACTCGGAGATCCGGGATAAGACTTGCTTTGCCGGAGCCGAACCGTTTGCCCGGATTTCCTCAAAGTCGACCTGGACGATATGTTTGAATAGTGCAGAGTCGCGACCCATTCTTGGATAAACGAACCGAAAGAGCAAGAGAATAAGAATTTGAGAGAGTTTTAGGAAGCTGAGAGCTAGAGAGAGAAAGTCGATTGCGTAAGAATTAAATGACTAAGGACCCTATTTATAGTTGCAGTTTGGAATTCCATCCGTCGCGAACCGTCCCATCACTTTTAGGCGGGAATTTTCCCTCCAAGAGTATTGAGCGGGAAACCATGGGCGGGAAACCGAAGGCGGGAAAGCCATAGGCGGGATTTTCTGCGCGGGAACCCATAGGCGGGAGTCCCTGGGCGGGAAATTTCCCTCCAAAGATTTTGATCGGATTTTTGATTTCGGTTATTTTATCATTTGATGAAGCGATTCTTCTTTTTAACCGTGTATTCAAGAAGCGGATTTATTAGCCGCGATGATGCGGTTTTTCGAGTTTGACCGGAATTTTTTATTTTTTTTAATGAAAACGAAGTAATTTATCGATAGTAACCGGTTAGTTAGATGGATGGAGATTTTAGTTTTGCGATTTTTGACCCGGTTATTAAGCTTAACCATTAGATATTCATTAAAGAAAAAGTACAAGATAGAAACCGATACATGGATCGGTTTGGAAATAGAAATACATAAGGGATAAAGATACAACTTATGTAATGACTATTCTAGAGAACTTTTCCTCCACCCCTTCCTTATCAAGAACATTTGATGGGGATGCCGGTGTACCTGGTCCAAATTCTGGACGATACTTAAGAATGAGCCGGCTTATATGAGGGGCGTAACCGAGACCTCTTTTGGTCTCCACCATGGTCTTCAGGTTACTGTATATGACCGATAACCAGTTTATGGGTGCATAACTCACAATGTAGGTCATCATGTCGTACATCCTCTTAAAGTAGTACTGGTTGGGAGATTGATAGATGATGGAGCGGTTGATAATCTCATGGAGGAGCTGGATGTGGTGGCGAAGGCGGGTTTTTAGCCCGTTGTTCTCCACCGACACCCCGGTTCCGGAGAACAGCCAAGAATAAGAGGTCGCGGCTCTACCCTCCCGGGTCGGAAAGTCCGAAAACCCTTAGGTGGGTAAGTTGAACATTTGGGCGAGTGCATTCTCGTCCATATAGAAGAAATGGCCTCTTATCGAGGAGACAATGTGATCTCCTCTCATGGAGGCGTTGTTGAAAAACTCGGTTACCTCAAGAAGGAGTATTGGTCCGAATTCTTCGAGAAAGTCTCGAAGACCGGTGTCGATTAGAGAATCGAACATGAGCTCCTTTGTTTCCAGATCCTCGAGCTGGAGACATGAGTCGAAGTTGATGCTCAAGAAGTTCCTTAGAGTGCGGCTCGACATGATTCAAACTTAGCCAAGAGAGAGAGAGAGTTCAAGAGATTTTGTTTTGAGATGTGTTAAGTTGATAAGGTGAGATTCTTTATATAGATCCGAATTTGGATGGAAAATATCAGCATTTAATGTTGAAGATCAGTTTTGTCTTATTAATGAAGAGAATATTTATGTTTCCAAAATTCCTTGGGAAAGGGTTACTTTTGACCGGTTGCGGAGCACGAGGTAAGGAATCTAGTTCAAAAGTAACTAAGTTAGTTGGATAGAAATGTAGTTGAAAGTTACTTTCCATTAATGACGGATACTACAAGAAACCGGAAAAGTAACTGATTAAAACCGAAGATAACTAAACCAAGCCGAAATGATAGAGTTGAACCGAGATACAACCGGTGTGTACAGCAAAATGACCGGTTGTAAGAAGGAGTGACTTAGTATCCGTTGGAGTTGGCGCGGCCGTTGGAATTGATGTGGCGGTTCCTTCTCTTCCAAGCTTTCTCAAACCGCTCATAGAATGAGTCGGTGACCTCTTTGGTGATTACCTGGGCCTGGTTTAACCCTTCTCCTGGACAGAGTGGAACTCCAAGCTCCAAAAGTAGGCAGCTTATCTGAGGAATGAGACTAGTTTGGCGAATGCCGATCATCCAGATTAGGACATCGAACAACACCCTTGACCAGTTGACTAGCGTACCCGTGGTTATGGAAGACATCATGTTAAAAACCGCAGCACAGTAAGTGTTTGTGACATCCCTACCCAGGATGCTTCGACCGATGACATCGTTGAGAAGCTGATACTCAGCTCTCAGCGATGACCTGGCACCGTGGTCATTGACCGGGTGGTCTGACCGAGCAAAACTTAAGGCTATTTCGGCCTTCAATTCAGACGGAACGTTTAGGTCGGTGAGTCCTTGCTTCGGAAGGTCGAAGCATCTAGCAAAATCACTTTCTGTGAAATCGAACACAGTTCCTCCCACCTTGGACTGAATGTGAGTGTCAAAATGAGGAGTACCTCGAAAAACCCTGGCATTGTAAAAGAATTCCAGGACAGATTCCGGAAAGATGACATGTTTGTCATCTAGAAAGTGTTTGAGACCGGTGTCTTCAAGTGACTTAATCATCTTGAAGACTTCATAATGCTCAGTGCCTTGAGCAGAATCGAAGTCCACTTGAAGGATATTTGGAAATTGAGATATTTTGTCTTAGTAAGAGAATAAGTTGTAACTTGTGATTGTTTTGTTTAAGGTTTACATAACTTAAATATTAGTGGAGGAATGATCTTATTATCTAGTGTGTTGCAGGTAATGATGTCTATTATCCATAGGATAAGGCATTTTGCATGAAATAAGCATGTCTATAACCTAGGATGTGGGTCATAGGCCTGAACGGTGAAAGATATCATATCTTCACGTCTTTTGAGGTATGACCATTTTACTTTGAAAAGGTAATTTTTCAGAATATATAAGTTTAAACATAGATAATTATTCCACTTTTGTTTGGAGGCCAAATAATCCGAAATAAGCTATTTCCAAACCGGTCAGTTATCAGTCATTCGTCCCGATGCGGTTATTTGGTGCATGCACTAAGTAACCGGTCGGTTTACTCTAACTGATAGACAGAGCGGTTCTTCCATAGATACCTTGGGAAATTTGGAATCCGACAATTTGGGAGGAACTACTGGTTTTGTCTGTCCGATCCGATTTCCCTTTTAAGCATCTTTAGGAATAAGTTGATTAATATCGGTCAAACCGAGTGTGAGTCTGAATTGAGAAAACTTAGCTTCCTGTAGAGGCTTTGTGAAGATGTCGGTTACTTGTTGTTCTGTTGATACGTATTCTAGCCGGATATGCTTCAGCATAACATGTTCCCGAATGAAGTGGTGCCTTATGTCAATGTGCTTGGTTCTAGAATGTAAAACCGGATTGTAGGTGATTTCTATGGCACTTGTGTTATCACAGAAAATAGGAGACTCTTCGGCTGTGATACCGAAATCATTCAATTGTTGCTGGATCCAAAGAAGTTGTGAACAACAGCTTCCGGCTGCCAGGTATTCAGCTTCTGCGGTTGACGTGGCTACAGATGTCTGTTTCTTGCTGTGCCATGAAACAAACCGATCACCTAGGAATTGGCATGTTCCGCTGGTGCTTTTTCTATCAACCTTGTAACCTGCATAGTCTGCATCTGAGTAACTTGTGAGGTTAAAAGATGAATCCTTTGGATACCACAGACCGACTTCAGGAGTTCCCTTTAGGTATTTCAAGATTCGCTTTGCGGCTGTGTAGTGAGACTATTTTGGGTTGGCCTGGAATCTTCCACACACACCGACCGCAAATAGTATATCCGGTCTACTTGCAGTCAGGTATAGAAGAGAACCGATGATTCCTTGGTAAGCTGTTAGGTCTACTACTTGACCGTCATCATCCTTGTCCAGTTTGACCGATGAGCTCATTGGAGTGGCAGCTGAGGAGCATGTGTCCATCCCAAATTTCTTTAAAAGTTCCTTAGTATACTTGGGTTGACTTATGAAAGTTCTTTCTTCGAGTTGCTTAACTTGAAAACCTAGGAAGAAACTTAATTCTCCCATCATACTCATTTCAAACTTGTTAGTCATTAAGGTTGAAAATTTATCACATAGCTTAGGATCGGTTGAACCGAAGATAATATCATCTACATATATTTGAACAAGCAGGATATGTTCCTTTTTCTCAAACTTAAATAATGTTTTGTCCACCGAACCGATGGTGAAGTCATGTTTTAATAAGAATGCGGTTAGTGTGTCATACCAGGCTCTAGGAGCTTGCTTTAGACCGTATAAAGCTTTGTTTAACCGGTATACATGGTTGGGCAGTTCAGCATTTTTGAAACCGGGTGGTTGTTCAACATATACTTCTTCACGTAGGTCACCATTCAAAAATGCACTTTTAACATCCATTTGAAAAACATTAAAGTTCTTGAATGCAGCAAAAGCTAGAAAAATCCTAATAGCTTCAATCCTAGCTACAGGGGCAAATGATTCTTCAAAATCAATGCCTTCTTCCTGTTTGTATCCTTGTGCCACTAATCTGGCTTTGTTCCTCGTGACCAAACCGTCTTCATTGAGTTTATTTATAAATACCCATCTTGTGCCTATGACCGGTTGATCTTTCGGCCTAGGGACTAGGTACCAGACTTTGTTACTCTCAAACTGGTTTAACTCTTCTTGTATTCCCAAGATCCAATCCGGATCCGACAATGCTTCATCCACTCTTTTCAGCTCAATTTGGGATATAAAAGCGGAATTAAAGTATTCCTCCAGGATTTGTCGCCTAGTTCGAACGGGTTCTGAAGGGTCACCTATAATTAGCTCAGGAGAGTGATTTGTGTTTCTTTTGAGATTCGGTTCAAGAGCATCTACCAAATCACCGTTTATTTCATCAAGGCAAGACATATCGGTAGGCTGAACAGGGGTGTCAGACCGATCGATTTCCTCGATTTGGACCGATGTGTCAGCTTCCTGTCGTGGAACAGCTTGATCCGGCTGGGTTTCATCATTACCCATTTGGTCATGGACAAACCGCCTGAAAACCGGAATCTCATCTTCACTATCAGAATAGATATTATTATTTTCCAATCTGTTGTGTAGATCAAAGCATGATGTAGTGTTGCTTTCAACCGATTCATCGAAAACGACATGAAGTGATTCCTCCACGGTTAAGGTTCTAGTGTTATACACTCTATATGCTTTACTAACTGCTGAGTAACCTAGCATGATCCCAACAACGGATTTTGCATCGAAAGCAGATAGATAGGTTTTTCCATTTATGTGGATGTAGCATTTACATCCGAAAATCTTAAGATACTTAAGGTTAGGAATCCTATCGAAATATACCTCATAAGGTGTTTTGTTGTGAAACTTGTTAATCAGAGACCAGTTTTGTGTATGACATGCGGTGTTGATAGCCTCATCCCAGAATTTTTGGGCAATACCCGAATCGACTATCATGGACTGTGCGGCTTCCTTGAGAGTTCAGTTTCTTCTCTCGGCCAGGCCGTTCTATTGAGGAGTCCTAGCACTAGACAACTCGTGTCTAATACCGGATTTATCAAGAAATGCATTTAGAGTACTATTTGTAAATTCGGTTCCTCTATCACTTCTAATGCTATTAATGCGTGTTGATTTTTCATTTTGCAAACGTTTAAGTGGTGTGATCAAATTTGATGTGGTTTCACGTTTAGATGGCAAGAATATTACCCATGTATACCTAGAATAATCATCAACGACTACCATAATGTAGAGCATGCCTCCTAGGCTGACGACCCTAATCGGTCCAAATAAATCCATGTGTAGAAGATCTAAGCATCGGTTAGATTGAATGTGTCCTTTACTCTTAAAGGTTGACTTAGTTTGTTTACCCATTTGACATGCTGAACAGATCTTATCCATATTAAACACTATGTCAGGAACTACTTCAACTAACTTTTTACCGCGAATATAGTTTAAGGTTTTCATGTTTAGGTGGTTTAGTCTTTTATGCAACAGCCAGGTTTGATCGGTTTTAGCTATCATGCATATAGGATATTCTACTTTATTTTTCCAATCTACCTTGTAGATGTTTCCTAACCTATTTCCGGTTAGCAGTGTAATACCTTGAGAATTTTTAACTAAGCATGCATGTTTAAGAAATTCTACAGTGTATCCAGCATCACACATTTGACTAATGATTAGCAGGTTAAAACGTAGATTTTCGACTAAGAGTACATTATCAATTGTTAAGTTACCATGGACAATCTTACCCTTGCCCACAGTTCTACCTCTTGAGTTGTCACCGAAAGTGATTAATGCACCGGTTTCTATTCTGATATCGGTTAGAAGGTTGTTGTTCCCGGTCATGTGCCTGCAGCAACCGCTATCCAAGTACCATTCAGAGTTTCCTAGTCATTTCTTCATATCCTGTAAAATGTACATATTTACAACTATTTGGTACCCACATTTACTTGGGTCCACAAGCGATTAGTCCCTTAGGCATCTAGACTTTGACAAACCGGACAACTTTATTGGTTAATGTCTTAACTAATTTTCTTGCACTCGGTTTTGAGTCTTTCTGTTTTCCTAAGAAGGCCTTATGTGGGGATGATCTTTGGTTTGTCCTATGTGGTTGTGAGTTTCCTTGCCTATTTTTGAACCGGTTGACTTCCTTTTTCTCAGGGTGAAGCCATTTCTCAGAATCGGTTGGACCTACATAGGTTAGTTTGTCTTTCGTATAGTAGGCAGTTAATTCCTATTCAACGGTTAAGGAACTTCTGACAAAACTTACAAAGGGAAGATTATCCTTTGTGAGCCTCATTTTGTCTAAGTGTTTTTGGTCTTTGGATCTATTGTTTTTGTATCCTAGACCAAACATGAACGTAGGGTGTCTTTTATAACTACACATTTTGCTTACCATGTCAATAGATCTTTTCCATGCAGCCATTCTATACTGGAGTCGGGTATTTTCCTCTTCGGTTAGCTCTTGAACTGTATCCTTGAGTTGTTCGGTCTCAGAGGATAGTTCAGGCGCTGCCTCGGTTTCTAGGGTGTTTTCAGGTTCTATGGTCTTTGGTTTGGTCAAGGTGGTACTATGGGGTCGGTTCTAAGGTTGAATTGATTAGGTAGTAACGTTAATAGGTTCTTATACTCTGCTACAATGTCATTCAATGCATTATATAACTCATCTTTAGTAAATTCTTCACAAGGAGAGTCAAATACCTGTTCCTCGTTTGCCATGAGACATGTGAGTTCATAATCACTGTCACTATGAGCCCATAAGCTTCCTCCATCATCGGCTATCAGTGCTTTTGAACCTCACTTCCTTCACCGGTTTGTTGATAGTTATTTCGGTTATTTTGATTGTCCGGTTTCCGGTCATCCCTCCTTGGTTTTCTGCATTCCCACTTGAAATGTCTCAAACAGTTGCAGTCATATCATCTTACATTAGATTTATCACCATAGTTATAGTTGTTGTTTGTCGGTTGACTTCTCTTCATGAACCTCCCAAATTTCTGTGCAAGCATTGACATGGCATTCTCGGTGAACTGTTCAGCGGTTCTAATCGGTACAGGTGCAATAGGTTTTGTGGATGTGATCAATGCTCTGATTGAAGTTGAGGCTGAGACTTCTTTTTCAGTCCTAGATCTCATTTCAAACTCATATGCCTTAAAATCTTCGAATACATCGTATAGCTTCATTTTGCTTAGGCAGTTTGATTCCCTCATCATCATTGTCTTTATGTCCCATGCACTTGGAAGAGATCTTAACGCTTTCATGATGACTTTCTTGTTGTCATACCTCTTGCCAAGGGTTGCTAGCTCGTCTATCACACATGTGAACCGGTCACTATATTCTCTCATTGTTTCTTCCGGTCTCATCTTGATGTTTTCAAACTTTTGAGTAGCCATCATTATCTTATTTTCCTTGGTTCTTTCATTTCCCTCATGAATCTGAATCACCGCTTCCCATGTTTCCTTTGTTGTTTTGCAATCTCGGACCTTGCAATACGTGTTTCTATCCAAACCATTGGAGATGCGGTTTCTGGCATGGTTATCCAGATTATTTCTTATCCTATCTTCAGTTGTTCAATCCTTTCTCTCTTTGTCAATGATTATCGGTCTTTCGGCTATGATGAACTGCATTTCGTCATCCATGGTTATTAAGTGCAGATGCATACGTGCCTTCCAGTTGGCAAAATCGTCACCTTCTAGCATTAGGGGCCTATCGAACGACATGCTTGCTTGAGTATTGAAACTAACTGCTCTGATACCAATTGTTAGGATCTAGGTCGCGGCTGGGGGACCGGGGTTGGCCGGTTATCGCGTCTCACTCAAAGGGTGGTGATTAATCCAATTAGAGATTAACACTGGGGTTTCAATACTACACAAACTGTCACAAACCCTTGAACCGAGTTCAAGCGCGGAAGTGATTTGTTTCAGGTTGAAGCAGCACACACACGAGATAGGCAGAACCAGATTTGAATAATATAGGTTTGGAGATTGCTAGGTCGGTTTTGCAACTTAGTGATTCGGTTTGGGTGATGTTGAATCGGTTGGAGCGGTATTAGTAGGTTAGTGCAGATCGGTTAGAATGTAAAGCCGGCGGAAAGTAAATAACAAGACATGTTTTTATGGATGTTCGGAGATGAAACTCCTACGTCACCCCTTCCTCTCGAAAACGCGAGAAGGATATTCACTAAGGAATATACAAACACAATCCGATCGAGACTTATTTTCTGCTCGATAACACCTGTACAATTTTAACCGAAATTGTAGAATTACACTTTCAAATAAGCACTTTAGCTTTCTAGAGATAGAACACAATGCTTTTCACTTAGGCTGTAGAAAATTCAGAACTTTTTAACCCCGCATTTATTCCTCTTCAGCTCCTTCTTTTATAGGTGAAATGTGACAACGGTCACATTTCATTTCCTTGAATCTGATTGGTTGAGCAGAGGTTCAGTGATTCAGACCTGGCGGTCTAGTCTTCCAGTATGTAGGTCAAACCGGCTAGGTTTTTCTTTTACTCAATATGGCAACTGTCGGTTGGTCAGTTGTCTGTACCTGGAAGATTGCCTTTTTGATTTATCCTGAAATGGAAAGATTTTGTAGGACTGTCTTCTGCAGCCTACAGACTTTCCTCAGACTTGTATGAATATGACAATATTTAGTCTGTTCCTTCGGTATCATTCTCAACAGATACCCGAAGTGTCTTTTCATGCTGGTCGGTTATTTGTGTTAACCGGATGACTTCCGGTTTTTCCATGGCTTCTAAATGACCGACTGTTTAATTGATTCTGGCCTTCTGATTTGACCGATCCTGACTTTCTTGTGCGGTCATGTTTCTGGTCAGTTTAATTGCTTGACCGGTTGAGTTTCTTAACCGGTTGAGTAATCTGACCTGTTCGATTCTTTGCATGTTCCTGCACAATGAATTTGTTTCTGTAAAATTTTGTTTAACCGATCTAATTTTATCTAACAATATATTTCATTTTTTGATTTATTAAAAAAAATGAATAAAAGTATAGATATATAAATTAGGAACATTTAAAAAAATGATAAAATAGTAATTGATTATAAATTTGAAAGGACACTAAGTAAATTATATATTAATTTTTAATAAAATAATATCGATTTTATACTATATTTTAAAATAACTGTTATTTATAATCCAAAAATTTTAATATTTTTATATGAATTATAGTAATATTTTATAATTAAGCATATAATAAGAATATTATAATTAAGCATCGAATAAGACACAATATCACATATACTCACATAGTAGGTTATTGACACATTTATTTAATATAAGGCAAGTCAGGTTTATTTTAGATCAACCCAACCACTTTTTAAACATATTTTTAAATAAATGAATTATAAAAAATTAAAATTATGTATATTATAAATAAAATTTATGTTATTAAGTATATTGATCTTATTATAATTTTTTTAATTTGAATTGTAAACATAAATTTAATTATATTATAAAATAAAGTCAAATAATATTTTTGTCAATATTAAGAAAACATAAATATGTGTCCAATAAAACTTTTTAAAAATGAATTGGAGAATGGATAACATTTATTTATTTATTTATTATAAATTTAATAAATTACAACTTAACAATGAATTGGATAATTTAGAAATGAATAATGTATTGTTAAATAAAAATATTTTAATTTTACTTTGTAATTAATTAACAAAATAAAAATGATAATATACACTAACAGTAATATCATAATTTGAGTTTTAAAATTTATTAATAATTTATTAGATATATTCTTAATTAATGACATAAAATATAATAATAAAATAATATTAAACTAATAAATTTTTGATTTTATAAATATTAGTGACTGATTAAAGTTGTAACTAGTTGTCTAGGAAGTTATTTCTTTACATTTATTTATTATCCTTGATAATCATTTCTTACCATTAATTTTCTAACATTATAAACAAAAATTTCAAACTTATTTTTCTAAAATCTTTAAAAAAAATTATTTTGGTTTGAGTTATCATAATTTACATTTATTCAAATTTTAAACTTTTAAAGGATAATTTAATTTAATTATAAATATTGAAGAATAAAGAGACATATACATAAACAAATAAAAAATAATAAAAATAATATAGATAAGAAAGATAGTCATAGACATAAGAGGAAGATATGTTGGCGATATGTTTAATAATTTCGACACCGGAAGAGGAAGAGATGATGTAGACATGCTTAATAACATTGACGGCTTCGCCCGATAATCAATTATAAATGTGAAAAGACACTATGTAAATTATATATTAATTTTTAATAAATTTAAATAATAAAATAATATCTATTTTAAATCATATTTTAAAATAACTGTTATTTATAATCCAAAATTTTAAATATTTTTATATGCATTATAATTATATTTTATAATTTAGCATCAAATAAGAATATTTTAATTAAGCATATCACCTACAATCACATAGTAGGTTATTGACACATTTATTTATAATAAGGCACGTCGTACTTATTTTAAATCAACACAATCATTTTTTAAACATATTTTTAAATAAATGAATTATAAACAAACGAAAATTATGAATATTATAAGTAACATTAATGTTATAATACATATTAATATTATTATAATAATTATTTAAATTTGAATTATATAAATAAATTTTATTATATTATAAAATAAAGTTAAATAATATTTTTGTCCATATTAAGAAAACATAAATATATGTCCAGTGTGCCTATTTAAAATAATGGATAACTTTTTTTATTTATTTTTTTATTTTTTTAATTTAAAAAATTACAATTTAAAAATGAATTAGAGAATTCATGAAATGAATAATGTAATGTTAAATAAAAATATATTAATATTACTTTGTAATTAATTAACAAAATGAAAATGACAATTAACAGTAACAACAATAATGTGATTATTTGAGTTTAAAAAAATATTAATAATTATTCGATTTATTCTTAATTAATGACATTAAATATAGTAATAAAATAATATTAATCAAATAAATATTTTTTTTATAAATATTAGTGACTAATTTAAGTTGTAACTAGTTATCTAGGAAGTTATTTCTTTACATTTTTTATTATCCTTGATTGTCATTTCTTACCATTAATTTTCTAACAATATAAAAAAAAATTAAACAAAAATTTCAAACTTATTTTCTTCAAGATAAAAAAAAAATTATTTTGGTTTTGGTTATCATAATTTATATTTATTCTTATTTTAAACATTGAAATGATAATATTTTATTATAAGTAAGAAATAATAATGAGACATATACATAAATAAATTAAAAATAAGAAAAATAATTTAGATAAGAAAAATAGTCATAGACATAAGATGAAGATATATTAGCGATATGTTTAATAACCTCGATACAATAAGAGGAAGAGATGATGTAGACATACATATTAACATTGACGTCTTTGCCCGATAATCGATTATAAATGTGAAAGGACACTATGTAGATTATATATTAATTTTTAATAAAGTTAAATAATAAAATAATATCGATTTTATACTATATTTTAAAATAACTGTTATTTATAATCCAAAAATTTAAATATTTTTATAAGCATTATAGTAATATTTTATAATTAAGCATCTAATAAGAATATTATAATTAAGCATCTAATAACACATTTATTTATAATAAGGCACATCATGCTTATTTTAGATCAATCCAACCACTTTTTAAACATATTTTTAAATAACTAATTATAAAAAATTAAAATTATGAATATTATAAATAAAATTAATGTTATTAAATAAATTAATCTTATTATAATAATTATTTAAATTTGAATTATAAACATAAATTTAATTATATTATAAAATAAAGTCAAATAATATTTTTGTCAATATTAAGAAAACATAAATATGTGTCCAATAAAACTTGTGGGCTTACATAAAATAATGGATAACTTTTTTTTTTTATTTTTTATAAATTTAATAAATTATAACGTAACAATGAATTGGAGAATTTAGGAATGAATAATGTATTGTTAAATGAAAATATTTTAATTTTATTTTTGTAATTAATTAACAAAATAAAAATGACAATTAATAGTAACAGTAATGTGATGATTTGAGTTTAAAAATAGTAGTAGTTTATTCGATTTATTCTTAATTAATGACATTAATTATAGTAATAAAATAATATTAATCTAATAAATAATTTTTTTTTTATAAATATTAGTGACTAATTAAGGTTGTAACTAGTTGTCTATCAAGTTATTTTTTTACATTTTTTTATTATCCTTTATATTAATTTTTTACCATTAATTTTTTAACATTATAAACAAAAATTCCAAACTTATTTTTCTAAAATCTTAAAAAAATTTATTTTGGTTTGGATTATATAATTTACATTTATTCTAATTTTAAATATTGAAATGATTATTTAATTTCATTAGAAGTAAGGAAGAATAATGAGACATATACATAAAGATGTTTAATAACTTTGACACCAGAATAGGAAGAGATGATGTGGACATGCTTAATGACATTGACGTCTTCGCTCTATAATCGATTATAAATGTGAAGGAATACTAGGTAAATTATATATTAATTTTTAATATTATTATATAAAAAAATAATATCTATTTTATACCATATTTTAAAATAACTGTTATTTATAATCCGAAATTTAAAATATTTTTATATGTATCATAGTAATATTTTATAATTAAGCATCTAATAAGACACAATATCACTTATCATCATTAGATACTAGGTTATTGAAACATTTATAATAAGGCACGTCATGCTTATTTAGATGAACACAATCACTTTTTAAACTTATTTTTAATTAAATGAATTATAAAAAATGAAAATTATGAATATTTTAAATAAAATTTATGTTATTAAATATATTAATCTTATTATAATAATTATTTAAATTTGAATTATATAAATAAATTTCATTATATTATAAAATAAAGTCAAATAATATTATAAATAATAAAAATAATTTAGATTAGAAAGATAGTCATAGACATAAGAGGAAGTGATGTTAGCGAAATGTTTAATAACCTTGACAACAGAAGAGGAAGAGATGGTGTAGACATGCTTAATAACCTTAACGTATTCGCCCGATAATCGATTATATATATGAAAGAACACTATGTAAATTATATGATATTTTTTTAAAAACAATTAAACAAAAAATAATATTAATTTTAAACCAAAGTTTAAAATAACTTTTATTTATAATCGGAAATCTTAAATATTATATTATAATTAAGCATCTAATAAGACACAATATGACCTACAATCACATAGTAGGTTATTGTGTCATTGACACATTTATAATCAAACACAGCGAGCTTATTTTTGACCAATCATACCACTTTTCAAGCACATTTTAATAAAAAAAATGTTAAAATTTACATAAAATATTTTAAATGAAAATTCTTAACCTATTTTTTATCTATTTTTTTTTACTAAATTTCAAAACATATAAAACACTATATTTTTCTTGAAAAATAATGAAGTTGTTGATTAAAAAAAATATATGATATTTTTTAATTAATTATATAAAGTTCATTAATATTAAATATAACTCTATCTCATTATTTTCTAATGTACGTAATTACAACCGTAATAGATCGTGTTGGAAATAAATAATTTTAATTCGAAGTAAAAAGAATAAGCAGTTACAACAAATAATTTTAATAACAAGTAAAAGAATAAATAGTTACAACAATAATAGATCAGGTTGTGGTCAAAATAATTTTAATTCCAAGTAAATGAATAAGTCATATATTTGGTAAACTGGAATTAATTTTTATTTATATTTTGGTTAGACATATTAAAATTACTATGTTAATTTCAATTGATAAACAAATTTAATTTATTTGTATCTATTTAAACTACCATTTAGTAAGTTGTAGCGTATTTTAAAAATATAAAATCTATATTCAAATTAATTTTTTTAAATATAATGATATGATCGGTTTTATCGTTATAGACGGGGTCTGGCTAAGGATGAAGACTTATGAAAAACGGTTTGAAAGAAATCCTGTTAGGGATTTAATTCGCTTTATATTCTACGCAAACTTGTGTAAACACTTGAAACAGATTCAAGGCGGAATTGTTTACTTGGGTTTGAAGCACAAGATGAAATATGAAAAGATGACAGAAAATGAAGAACACGGTAGTTTGTTTATGGATGTTCGGAGAAACTCTCCTACGTCACCCCTTCTTCCAACCACCGGAAGGATTCATTATATGATGAGAATCAAATACAGTTTACACACACACTTAGCTCAATATTGAACAGAACACTTTCTGTTCAATTACAAGAAAATGAAGAATATCACTCAGCTAATAGTGTTTTGATTCTAGCTCTCTCTCTCGATTTACACACAGTACAATCAGAAAGAAGCTTCAAGAATGGGTTCAGTAAGCAAGATGATTGAGTAGTCTCTCTCTGCAAAATCAGAATGCTTGTTCGTTCGGAAATTAGTTAGGTTGCTCGTGCTTCGTCCGTTGCTCTAAGGATTGGTTAAATACTGATCAAGAGCTAACAGTCGAATCTTCAAGAATGATACGTGGCGCTCTTCCATTGAAAGCCTCCATTGTACACAGCAGGTTCTGAGGACAAGGATCGTGGCCGTACCGAACTGGTAGTGCGCCGAATATTCCATCAGGATATACCTGCAAAACGGGTAATGTGAGGAAAATTCTCTTACGTGGGATTCCTTGATTGGATACATATAGTTGTTGTACTAATCTTCACATGAAAGTGGAGTAGGAGTAGGGTACAGCTATAGTACGTGGGTAGGAGAAATGTTAGATTCAAGCGTACTGCTTGAACAGAGCATTAGACGTATTTCAGTTAGACGGATTTGGAGAAATCAGTCTAATAAAATAAGTCAACTCCTTCTAATGAAAAGCGTCTATTAGACCGCCTAATCTAATATAATTTGAATCGCGTCTAATTTCAATAACCATTAGACGGGTACGTCTAACTCCACTAAGTTAGACTACCACGTCTAATTCCGGTTCTACCTCAGACTTGTCTGAAGGAGTTAGACCCACGTCTAACTTTCAATTAATTAGACAACCCGTCAAATTATAATAACCATTAGACCGGTACGTCTAACTCCACTAAGTTAGACTACCACGTCTAATTCCGGTTCTACCTCAGACTTGTCTGAAGGAGTTAGACCCACGTCTAACTTTCAATTAATTAGACAACCCGTCTAATTATAATAACCATTAGATCGGTACGTCTAACTCCACTGAGTTAGACTAACACGTCTAATTCCGGTTCTACCTCAGACTTGTCTGAAGGAGTTAGACCCACGTCTAACTTTCAATTAATTAGACAACCCGTCTAATTATAATAACCATTAGACCGGTACGTCTAACTCCACTGAGTTAGATTACCACGTCTAATTTCGGTTCTACCTCAGACTTGTCTGAAGGAGTTAGACCCACGTCTAACTTTCAATTAATTAGACAACCCGTCTAATTATAATAACCATTAGACCGGTACGTCTAACTCCACTGAGTTAGACTACCATGTCTAATTCCGGTTCTACCTCAGACTTGTCTAAAGGAATTAGACCCACGTCTAACTTTTAATTAATTAGACAACCCGTCTAATTATAATAACCATTAGACTGGTACGTCTAACTCCACTGAGTTAGACTACCACGTCTAATTTCGGTTCTACCTCAGACTTGTCTGAAGGAGTTAGACCAACGTCTAACTTTCATTTAATTAGACAACCCGTCTAATTATAATAACCATTAGACCGGTACGTCTAACTACACTGAGTTAGACTACCACGTCTAATTTCGTGTATTCATTAGACTACCCGTCTAATTCTTTACATCTATTAGACTTACACGTCTAACTCCGATGAGTTAGAGTGTACGTCTAATTCTGTGTATTCATTAGACTACACGTCTATTAGACTTACACGTCTAACTCCGATGACTTAGACTGTATGTCTAATTCTATTAGACTTACGTCTAATTCTGTGTATTCATTAGACTACCCGTCTAATTCTTTACACGTCTAACTCCGATGAGTTACACTGTACGTCTAATTCCATTAGACTCACGTCTAATTCCGTGTATTCATTAGACTACCCGTCTAATTCTTTACACTTCTATTAGACTTACACGTCTAACTCCGATGAGTTAGACTGTACGTCTAATTCCATTAGACTCACGTCTAATTCATGCGTCTATTAGACTACCCCGTCTAACTCCATTGAGTTAGACTGAGCGTCTAATTTCATTAGACTTGCGTTTAACTTAATGCGAATGGAGATCAAAATCGGTCTAATGACCCTCATTAGATCCAAGTCTAAAGACATGTTTGTTTTAATACACCTGTATCAAAACTCATAAATTATTTCATCATCAAAATATCAGGGGATAAATTATTTCAACACTAAGTCAAAATAATTTGACCCAACATATAATAATTAAAATTTAATTATAAATTTTTATAATTTTTTAAATATAAAAATTGATATATAAATAATATTTAATTACTGAAATTATAATTCTAATTATAATGTCGTCTATAATTCAAACACATCCTAAATGATTTTCGAAAAAAAAATAGATACCTAAGTTTTAAATAACTACGAAAATTCAATTAAGAAAGAATAAGTATTAAGGTACAAAATTTTCATGATAAAATATAGGTCATGAAAGTATAAGTATAATTATGACGAGACACAGATTTGTGCAAACATGACTTTATTGTGTATTTTTAATAATCCTATCGATTTTCCATGATCTAGAGCCACTTTCATACATGATTCTTCACTCCACAAATAAAATCAAAATTGAAAAAAAATCAAATATAACCCAAAACTTATAACATAAATATTTTTTTCTACCAATTCTAAACATTCAAAATAAGAGCCAATTACCATTTGAGGCTCAAACTTTAAATTGAGCTATATGGAGCTCGAACTATCACATTTTTGACCATTAGAGACTTTTTACTAAACGGACGTTAGATCCGTCTATTTTAAAATTCATTTACATTAACACTTGTAACTTTTGTTAGCTTAATATTACATTTTTATTAATGTTTTGACAATTTCTTCGAGTTGTACACTATGGTAAGGAACACATCATTCCCATTGGAGACCTTGATCGATTTTGCTTCTGGTATTTACTAGACATTGCGGTTTCTATGGATATAGGGATAAAAAAAATAGAGTTTTGTATCGTCCACTAAATCATTAATTAATGGCTTTTAACAATGATCAACATTTGCTATATTTATTAAAGCTCTTTGAAACTTGTTTTAAGATTTATATTTATCTTAAAGTACAAGATTATAATTCTTTACTCCAAGTTTATGAAATTAAATCAATTTGTTTTCCTATACCTCTACAAGATATAGAGATGAAGGTTAAGATTATATTGAAATTGAGATAAGTATTAAAGATTTCCCAATTCAATGCAATCATAAGGATCAATGCGAGGTTGAATGAAAAATTTCATAATTATCTTTCTAAAATCTTAACAATTTTTTTTTGGTTTTGGTTAAGGTATTTTACATCTATTCTAATATTAAATATTAAAAAGATAATTTAATTTCATTATAAGTAAGGAAGAATAATGAGTCATATAAATAAACATATTAAAAATAATAAAAATGATTTAGATAAGAAGAAAAGATGTTGCCGATATGTTTAATAACCTCGACACTAGAAGAGGAAGAGATGATGCAGACATGTTTAATAATCTTGACATCTTCGCTCGATAATCGATTAATGTGTAAGGACATTACGTAAATTAAATAAATGTTTTTTTAAAATAAATAAATAAATAAATAATAACGATTTTATACCAAAGTTTAAAATAACTTTGATTTATAATTCAAAATTTTAAATATTTTTATATGTATCATAGTAATATTTTATAATTAAGCATATAATAAAATACAATATCACTCACAATCACATAATAGGTTATTGACACAATTATAATCTGGCACTTAATGTTTATTTTAGACCAACACTACCACTTTTTAAGCATGTTTGTATAGAAAATGTTACAATTTATTTAAAATATTTCAAATAAAATTCTTAACCTTTGTTTTTATCAACTTTTTTTTTTTTCAAAATTTCAAAACATATAAAACCCTAAATTTTGTTTGAAAAATCATAAAATTGTGCTAGTGATTCAATCATGTTTTTTTAATATGTTTTTCTTTTACATTTATTATATATTGTTCAGTAATAATTAAGATAACTATATATATTTAATTTCTCCATGTACGTTGTTACAGTAATAATAGATCAGTTGGGTTCAAAATAATTTTAATTCGAAGTAAAAGAATAAGTTAAATATTTGTTAATCTGGAGTTAATTCTTATTTGTATTTTGATTAGACATATTAAAATTATTACGTTAATTTCAATAGATAAAAAAAATTATTTTATTTTATTGTACTTACAATATTTAATTTGTAACTATTTAAGTTATTTTTTTTTAAGTTTTAGTGTATTTTAAAAATATAACTAATCTATATTCAAATTAATTTTATTATGTTGGTTCAAATATAAGAATTAAAATTGAATTACAATTTTCTATAATTTTTTAAATATAGAAATTGAATTATAAATCTATTTTAATTAGGATGAACTGAAATTAAAATTCTAATTATAATGTCGTCTATAATTAAAACACATCCTAAATGATTTTCATAAATTCATTTAATCCCAAAAAAGTAAGAAACAAATTAAATACATAAATTATAAATAAATATGAAAATTGAATTAAGAAAATATAAGTAATAAGGTACAAGATTTTCATGATAATATGTAGGTCATTAATCTTGTATAGTAACAATCTTTAAAAGAGACGAGTCACCAATTTTTTCAAATACGACGACTTTATCATGTATCAATAATCCTATTAATTTTCCATGATCTAGGCCACTTTCATACCTAATTCTTGAATTCCACAAATAAATAAAAATTGAAAAGAAAATCAAATATAATCCAAAACTTATTCCTGCCTACAAAGTTCACTTATCCAAGTTGCACATTCTATACCTCCCTCATAGGTCATCTGTATTCATTTATATACATATAATAATATTTAAAATTGTTATTAATCATATATTATGCCATTTGTATTTATTTTATATACAACTTAATCTCCAAAAAGAGAGTAAAGTAACAAAATGACCAAATAAAATAAAAATTAATGAACAAATATTGGCTTTTTTACTTGGATTCACAAATAATAGTCATAGATAAATCAAGTAAACAATAAGATTTATAGTTATTAACGGATCTCTTATAATGATAGATCAAGTTTCTGAATCATCGAAAAATGTAAAAGAAACAAACAGAAATAGTACATAACTTTAGCAATTCATCTTATCACTTGTGAAATAATCAAAAATAGATTTGAAAGAAACATGATTGATCACTCTTTATCATTGTTTGTGAGTGTGTCGTCCGAAAACGGGAAGAGACCACTCATATATTATTTCTTGTCCCCGTATTTCATCCAAATGTGAATAAGACACCTTATTGCTTTAAAGTCCGGATCCACTAGTGATGGAGGAGAAAGATTTATCCAGATCTCTTCTCTTCTCTTCTCTTCTCTTCTCTTCTCCACAAGTTTGGTCTCAAAAAACTTTTCAGTTCTTGAGCAAGAGAATTAAATATTAGCCAAAAAGGAAAACACGTATTACGCATGACTGAAGTTCCCCCATTTAGAAATATGGTCTCTTTTTTTTTCTACAAAAAAAAAGAATAATAAATTAAAAACTAAGTTTTAATTTTAAGTTTGTTTGATTTATAATATTTTTATTTAATAAGTTCAAATTTTACATATAAATAAATTGTAAAATTAAGGTTTCTACTACATAACAAAAGAGTGAACTGAAAATATAGATAGTAATGATTAAATAAAAACATATTATTTTTTATAACATAGACACAAGACAAACAAACAATGACGTTGTCTTGACCATGATAGAAATTATATTAAAAATGCAATTTTTAAAAATAAAATATCACAACTTAAATATAACAGTTTTTTTATATTTATTTTATAATTTAAAAGAAAATACTATATATGTATATATTTTAAATTTATTTATAATTAAATTGCCAAAATCTAATTTTAGTAACGTAACATATTTATAATAATAATAATAAATGAATTATAATAAAAATGAAAATTACGAATAGATGAATCATACTTACACCACACAATATAAATATATATTATATAATATTTATGTTATTATATATATTAATCTTATTATAATAATTATTAAAATTTTAATTATATAAATAAATTTGATTATATTATAAAATAAAGTCAAATAATATTTTTGTCTATATTAAGAAAAACATAAATATGTGGCTAATAAAAGTTTTGTGACAATAATGAATAATTTTATTATTATTTTTTTTTTAAATTTAATAATTTACAACTTAATGAACTTAATAATCAAATGAAAATTTTATGACAATGAATAATGAATTGTTAATGAAAATTATTTTAATTTTCTTTTATAATTAATTAATAAATTAAAAATGACAGTAATGTAATTTGATGATTTAAGTTAAAAAATTATTAATAATTTAATTGATATATTCTTAATTAATGACATTAAATATTGTATTAAAATAATAATAATTTGATAAAAAAAATTATTTTCATAAATATTAGTGAATTATTAAAGCTTTAAATAAATGTTTGGGAAGTAATTTCTTAACTTTTTCTTTTATTATCCTTGATTAGGGGTGTCAAAAATGAACTCGACCCACAAACCTGACACGAGTCGACCCGTAGAATATTGGGTTAGGGTTGGGGGTTTTCGGGTTTGAATCATTTCGGGTCAGACCCAAAATATAACCTGGAAAAGAAGATTGGGTTGGGTTCGGGTCAACCCGGGTTGACCTGAATTAAAAAATCAGGTCACTCATCAACCAGAACGCACCCTCCCAACCCGACCCACCTAATATATTAATAAAAAAAATAACTTGCCTACCTTACAAAAAAACCCTAACTCTAACGGCCTAACCCATATCCTTAATTTCTATTCCTTTTCTTCCTTCCGTCTTTCTCACTATTCCTTTTCTTCCATCTTTCTCACTTCTCTTCAATATACATTCTTTCTCTAATTTTCATCTTTTTTTAATCTCTTGAACTCCGCTAGTATCCAACAATAAAATGAGTTCACAAATTAATCTTGATCTTGAGGAGAATAGTATGGAGGGTTCACCTATGACAAATTTAGATGTAAATAAAGAAACGTGCATTGATTCCCAAGATTAAGTCTCCAAAACTAAGACCATTAAAATCAAAGTGGTGACAGTATTTTGATATACTTCCTAAAATAGAGGGAGAAGATTTGCGATGTAAATGTAAAGCATGTGGAATTACATACAAAGTGGATAGTAGCATGGGAACAGGTAATCTTCGCCGTCATATCTTTAATCAATGTTCTAGACAGAAAACTCGTGATATTGCTCAAGCTTTGTTAGAACAAGGGGATAAAAGTCTTAATATTAAGTCTCAAAAGTTTAGTCAAGAAAGACTTAGAGACTTGCTAATCTTATTTCGGGTTAGTTGGGTTGGTCGGGTTGGTCTAGGTTCGGGTTCAGGTTTGTTGTTTTCAGGTTGGTTCAGGTTCGGGTTGAAAATTTTGTTATAACGCACCTCTTTCAACCTGACTCGAATCCACCCGACCCACCTGAATTGACACCCATATCCTTGATAGTCATTTCTTACCATAAATTTTCTAACATTTTAAACAAATAGATTTTATATTTCTAAAATCTTAACAAATTTTATTTTGGTTTTGATTAAGATAATTTACATTTATTCTAATATTAAATATTAAAAAGATAATTTAATTTTATTATAAGTAAGGAAAAATAATGAAATATATACATAAACATATTAAAAATGATTTAGATAAAAATAAAGTCATAGCCATAGGAGGAAGAGATGTTGCCGATATGTTTAATAACCTCGATATCAGGAGAGGAAGAGATGATGTTTTGCCCAATAATAGATAATATATATGAAAAGACACTATGTAAATTATATGATAATATTTCGAAAATTAAATATAAATTTAATATCGATTTTATACTAAATTTTACAATAACTTTCATTTATAATTTGAAATTATAAATATTTATATATGCATCATAGTAATATTTTATAATTAAACAACTAATAAGACACAATATCACCATAGAATGCTTATTTTAGACCAACACAACCACTTTTTAAGCATGTGTTTGTTAAAAATGTTATAATTTACTTAAAACAATAAAAAAATCTTTTTATCAACCCTTTTTCTACAAAATTTCAAAACATATAAAACCCTAAATTTTGTAGTAAAAATTATGCAATTTTGCTAGTGATTCAATGAAGTTTTTTTAATATATTTTCTTTTCAATTTATTTTATAATGTTCAGTAATAACTAATAGAACTATATCTCATTATTTCCTCTATGTACGTAGTTACGACAGTAATAGATCATGTTGGCCTCAAAATAATTTTAATTATAAGTAAAAGAATAAGTCAAATATTTGATAATTTCGAGTTAATTTTTATTTTTATTTTGGTTAAACATATTAAAATTACTGTCTTAATTTCAATAGATAAACAAATTTATTTTATTTGATTCTACTTTTAATATTTAATTTTTTACTATTTAAGCTACCTTTTAGTAAATTTTAGCGTATTTTAAAAATATATCTAATCTATATTCAAATTAATTTTATTTCGTTTGTTCAAATATAATAAATAAAATTGAATAAAATTTTTATATAATTTTTAAATATAGAAATTTAATTATAAATACAATTTAATTAGTATAAAACTGAAATTAAAATTAAAATTATAATATTGTCTATAATTCAAACACATCCTAAATGATTTTCGAAAGAATAAGAAATAAATTAGATATCTAAATTCTAAATAAGTACAAAAATTTAATTAAGAAAAAATAAGTATTAAGGTATAAAATTTTCATGATAAAATGTTGGTCATTAATCTTATATAGTAACAATCTTTAAGAGAGACGAGTCATCCATCTTTTCAAACACGACGACTTTATCATGAATTTTTAATAATCATATCGATTTTTCATGATTTAGGGCCACTTTAATACATGATTCTTCACTTACACTAATAAAATCAAAATTGATAAGAATATCAAATATAATACAAAACTTATAACCTAAACTTTTTTTTTATAAATTCTAAACATTCAAAACAAGAGCCAATTACCATTTGGGGCTCGAGCTATATGGAGCTCGAATTATCAAAGTTTTAGTCATTTATGGATTTTACTAAACGAACGTTAGGTTTGTGTATTTTAATTGATGTTTCAATAAAAAAAATTAATTTAAATTTTACATGTCAAACACGTCATTATTTTTCAACAGGTTCTCTCTCCAAGTCATCTTCTTCTTCATTTCATTTTTTCTTCATTTGTCTGTATCTTTGATCCATCTCTAAAAAATTATTCATGATCAAAAATTAAGGTATTTAGATTTTGGTTTGATTTAGTATTAGATTGGTTTTATTTAGGTTTAAATTCTACGTTCGTTAATGTCGTTTAGTTTGATTTAGGTTTAAATTGAGATATGTTGGTTTTAGGGTTTAGATTAGGGTTTTTCTAATGGTTCTTTTTAGATTGGTTTTAAATCTAGAAGCTTGTAAGTAATTTTGACACTATATTTTGTTATATGATTTAGACAATCATTTCTACTGAAATTATATTCTTTGTTTGAGTATAATTTCTATTTGTTTAGTAATAATTAATAGAAATATATCTCATTGTTTCCTCCATGTTCTTAGTTATAGTAATAATAGATCAGGTTGGGCTAAAAATAATTTTATTTCGAAGTAAAATAATTGGTTGATACAACAGATAATTTTAATTTCAAGTAAAATAATAAGTAGATACAACATGAATAGATCAAGTTGGGCTCAAAATAAGTTTAATTCGAAATAAAAGAATTATTCAAATGTTTAATAATCTGGAGTTAATTCTTTTTTTATTTTGGTTAGACATATTAAAATTACTATGTTAATTTCAATAGATAAACAAATTTAATTTATTTGATTATACTTTTAATATTTAATTTTTTACTATTAAAGCTACCTTTTAGTAAGTTTTAGCGTATTTTAAAAATATAACTAATCAATATTCAAATTAATTTTATGTTATTTATTCAAATATAAGAATTAAAATTGAATTAAATTTTTCTATAATTTTTTAAATTTAGAATTTTAATTATAAATCAATTTTAATTAGGATGAAACTAAAATTAAAATTCTAATTATAATGTCGTCTATAATTCAAACACATCCTAAATGATTTTCGAAAAAATAAGAAGCAATTTAGATCCCTAAATTCTAAATATGTACGGAAATTTAATTAAAAAAAATATAATTATTAAGGTACAAGATTTTTATGATAAAATATAGGTCACTAATCTTGTATTGTAACAATGTTTAAGAGAGACGAGTCACCGTTTTTTTCAAACACGACGACATTATCGTGTAATTTCAATAATCCTATCGATTTTCCATGATCTAGGTCCACTTTAATACCTGATTCTTCACTTCTACAAATAAAACTAGAATTGAAAAGAAAATCAAATATAACTCAAAACTTATAATATAAATTATTTTTTCTCTAAATTTTAAACATTCAACCCAAGAGGCAATTACTAGTTGGGGCTCAAACTTTGATTTGAGCCATATAGGGCTCGAACTATCAAATGTTTTGTTCATTTAGTCTTTTTACTAGTGGACGTTAGGTTTGTCTATTTTAATTGATGTAGAAATAAAATGTTTAAATTTAATTTTTACATGTCAAACACTTTATTATTAATTTAATATATGTCAAATTCTAATGGTGTATTGACCATGATAAAATTATATCAAGAAATTTTTTTATTAAAATAATATATCACAACTTAACACAACACTTATATTAATCTGTTTTTTATTAAATTTATAAAAAAAATATTCTAAATATATATATTCTAAATTTATTTATAATAAAATTATCAAAAATCTAAAAATATATTATAATAATAATAAATGAATTATAAAAAATGAAAATTATGAATAGATCGGAATCATACTCACACCACACAATATATATATATATATATTTAAATAAAATTTATGTTATTATATATATTAATCTTATTAAAATAATTATTTAAATATTAATTATATAAATAAATTTCATTGTATTATAAGTTAAAGTCAAATAATATCTTTTTTTGTCTATATTGAGAAAAAATAGATATGTGTCCAATAAAAGGTGTGTGCCTACATAAAATAATGGATAAGTTTTTTTATTTTTCTTGTTTTTAAATTTTAATAAATTTTAACTTAACATTGGAGAATTCTGGACAATGAAAAATAAATTGTTAATGAAAATAATATATCACAACTTTACACAACACTTATATTAATCTGTTTTTTATTAAATTTATAAAAAAATATTCTAAATATATATATTCTAAATTTATTTATAATAAAATTATCAAAAATCTAAAAATATATTAAAATAATAATAAATGAATTATAAAAAATGAAAATTATGAATAGATCGGAATCATACTCACACCAAACAATATATATTTATATATATATATATATATTTAAATAAAATTTATGTTATTATATATATTAATCTTATTAAAATAATTATTAAATATTAATTATATAAATAAATTTAGTTGTATTATAAGTTAAAGTCAAATAATATCTTTTTTTGTCTATATTGAGAAAAAATAGATATGTGTCCAATAAAAGGTGTGTGCCTACATAAAATAATGGATAACTTTTTTTATTTTTCTTCATTTTAAAATTTAATAAATTTTAACTTAACATTGGAGAATTCAGGACAATAAAAAATAAATTATTAATGAAAATATTTTAATTTTATTTTGTAATTAATTAACAAAATAAAAATGACAAGTAACAGTAATTGTGATGATTTAAGTTAAAAAATATTAATAATTTATTCAATTTCTTCTTAATTAATGACATTAAATATACTAATCAAATAATATTAATCTGATAAAAAAATGTTTTCATAAATATTAGTGACTAATTAAAGTTGTAAATTGTTATTTAGGAAGTTATTTCTTTATATATTTTTTTATTATCTTTGATAGTAATTTCTTAATTCTAACATTTGAAACTAAAATGTCAAACTTATCTTTCGATATCTAAAACATATTATTTTGGTTTTGATTAAGATCATTTATATTTATTCTAATTTGTAACATTGTAATGATAATATAATTTCATTATTAATAAGAAAAAATAATAAGACATATACATAAACATATTACAAATAATAAAAATGATTTAGATAAAAAAAAGAATGTCATGAGAGGAAGAGTTGTTTTTGAAATGTTTAATAACCTCAAAACCAGAAAAGAAATAGATGATGCAGACATGTAATAACTTGACATCTTTGTCCGATAATCGATTATATATATGTGAAATGACACAATTTAAATTATATGATATTTTTTAAAAATAAATAAATAAATAATATCAATTTAAATATTTTTATATGTATCACAGTAATATTTTATAATTAATCATCTAATAAGACACAATATCACCTACAATCACATAGTAGATATTGACACATTTATAATCAGAACCTCATACCAACACAACCACTTTTCAAGCATGTTTTTATTAAAATGTTATAATTTACTTAAAATATTTTAAATGAAAATTGTTAATCTTTATTTTTATCAAATTTTTTTCTAAATTTCAACACATATACAAACCTAAATTTTGTTTAAAAACTAACTTAATTGTTCTAGTGATTCAAAAAAGTTTTTTATATATATTTTTCATTTAATTTTATAATATAAAGTTCAATAATAATGAATAGAATTATATCTCATTATTTTTTCGATGTACGTTGTTACAACAATAATAGATCGGTTGAACTCAAAATAATTTTAATTCAAAGTAAAAGAATAATTCAAATGGAAATATGAATATAGTTATTATTTGTAATTTGGTTAATTCAAATTATTATGTTCATTTTAATAGATTAATATATTTAATTTATTTGATTGTACTTTCAATATTTAATTATTAACCAATTAAGCTAACTTTTAATAAATTTTAGTGTTTTTAAAAAATATAACTAATCTATATTCAAAATAATTTTATTATGTTTGTTGAATTAAAATTTTTATAATTTTTTAAGTATAGAAATTTAATTATAAATAAATTTTAATTAGGATGATTGAAATTAAAATTCTAAATATAATGTCGTCTATAATTTAAACACATCATGATTTTTGGAAGAATAAGAAATAAATTAGATCCCTAAATTTTAAATAAGAATGAAAATTGAATTAAGAAAGTATAAGTATTAATAATTATAAATACCCTATATCATAAACTAATTATATAAATATATATTTAAATAAAAAACTATAAATCTAAGACTTATCCCATCAACTTTAAACTATAAAGTAATTATATAAATATATATTTATATAAAAAAATGAATAATATTTTTATTTGAAAATATTAATAATTAAAGATACCTAAATAATAAATTTTAATCCCTAAACTTTATATTTAAATCCTAAATTATCTACCTTAAACTAATTATTAATATATATATTGATATATCAAAATAAATATTAATAAAATTTAAATTTAATATTTTTTTACAAATATAAAATTTATAAATTATTAACTAAAGTTATAAATTAAAAAAAATATTTAAAAAATTAAATATCAAAATGGTTGATATTGTTCAATATCAACAATTTTTAAAACGTTTGATATTGACTCATTTTATATCAACCGTTTTAAAATTTGTTGATACCAATCCGTTTGATATCAATCGTTTTAAAAACCATTGATATTGACCCATTCTATATCAACCGTTTTTAAAGCCATTGATATTGTCCTCCTATATATCAACGATTTTTAAAGCGGTTGATATAGAGGGGTCAATATTAACGATTTTTAAAATTGTTAATATAGAGTGGAACAATATCATCAGCTTTAAAATTCATTAATATAGATGGGTTAATATCAACAGTTTTAAAAATGGTTGATGTTAACCCTTTGTATCAACGATTTTTAAAACTGTTGATATTATCCCATTAATATCAATCGCGGAACTAACAATTATTATTTTTTGTTACCATTAATGATTTTTTTATTAGTAGTCTATACCTCCTTCATAGGTCATCTATATTCATTTTATATACATAATATATATATATATATATATATATTTATAGTTGTTATTAATCATATATTATGGAAAACCAAACTACCCAATTGTCATCCCTACTTACATCCTTGTTTAGTAATAGGAAATCAATACTTATCACGATCGGAATGGGAAGCACAATATTGTCCTATGCCTTAAATCACCAAATCGTCGCCTAAAATAATCATTAATCAAATGGAGCGCGATCGGCATAAGCGACACGACACGATTTGCACGAGCGACACGATAAGCCAGGAGACACGGTACGATCGACACGGGAAACACGGTATTGTCTTGTGTCGTTCAATAAGTTTCTCTAGTCTAGGGTTTCTTATGCATTTGTAAGCGCCACTAGAATTTTTCCCTTAATTGCAGTTTAACTGTGATCATCTCTTAGGGTTTCTTAAATTACTTTGTTTCTACCAATATAGGAAAGGGGAAGAACAAAATTAATAAATCTAAAGAAGTTAGGGATTTTATACTGGAATGAATTAAGGAAGCAGTAATCAAAGAAATTGAAAGGATTGTTGAAGAAGTTATCAAAGAACAACAAGATACCAACACAAGTAAGCAATCTGCTCCGACTATTGCTGAGAAAATCCATGTTAAAAATATTGCAGGAAAACATGGGAATAATGAAGGAGCTTAAAAGATACGATATAATGAAAGAGCTAATCTGTTTGGGCTCAAGAATCAGATTACAAAGCTCTTTATGCATGCCAAAAGGGGTTAAATTGTCATAAATAAGGTGAAAGAACAACAAATTACAATTCAAATCAACATCCACTATCTTCAAGATTAGAATCTACTGAAAAAAGAAGAATATGAAGAAATTGTTCAATGGTCAGTTGCTACAATGAAGGAGCTGATGAAGGCTCCTAAATCTAAGTCATATACTTTCAGTAGCAACTCGACATAGAAAACTAATGAAGTCTGGAAGATCAACAATATAAAAAAAGTCAGAAGATCATGCCTATAAAGGGAAAATTTATTTGGCCAATACAAAGAAAAAAGTGGAGGTACTGAATTCTCCATTTGTATTTAAATTGCCTAATGAAGTGGAGGAAACCTGCATAAAAGAATGAGAAAATGTAGTTGTGGGAAACTACATAAGGAAAAATAGAGTAAATTTTCCAATTACTAAAGATGCACTATTGAAGCAATGGGAAGGAAAAGGGTTGGAGAAGATTTAAGCAAATGTCCATGATTTATATTTCCTTAAATTTAAGAAAGGATCTGATAGGATCGGCTATTGATAACAACTTATGATTAACGATTCGATTTTAACTCTATTAGAAGTTATAATTTGTTTCTATTCTTCACAAATCCTTCAAACTCTTGAAACGGTTTCAAGGGTGGAAGTGTTCGTCGGATTTGAAGCTTTGAACCAATGAAAGTTAAATGACAAAAAGTAAAGAACACAAAGAGTTGTTTATGGATGTTCGGAGAAAACTCTCATACGTCACCCTTTCTTCTACAACCATAATGATTCACTAAACTCTTTGAATCAAATACAGTTTACTGATCTAGCTAACACTCTATTAAACAGAACAACCTCTGTTCAACTTACAATGTTAAGAACAATATTCTCTTAACTAGACAATTTTTTATTCTTTTTCTCTTAAATTTAGAAGATGATAGAAATTAGAAAGACAAGAGTAAGCTTGTAAGATTGTAAAAGTGAGCAATGTAACTTGTGATTCGGCCATTGTCCATGAGCATCTATTTGTAGTATAAGGACACCAACGGTCGAATCTTTTCATGGACACGTGGTAAGCGTCCATTGGAAGGATGCCCAAAGGACAAGAGTACAGAAGACTCTAAGCAAATGGATCATAGCCGTACCGAACTGGTAGTAAGCCAAATATCCTCTCTGATATTGTCTTGTACTGGACAAACCATTGGAAGGACATTTGCGTACGTGAAGTTCGTTCATTGGATGCAATTAGTTGGCTTGTCAAACTACACAGGAGTGAGTGGAGCAGAATAGAAGAAACCTAGTTGATCGTGGGTAGATATATGGTAACTTCAGACGGCTGCTGAAACGAGGCATTATATGTGCTCCATTAGACTGTCTAGTCTAAGGGAGTTCCACGTCAACTTCTAATAGTGTGTTCTATTAGACCACACGTCTAATGGAGTTAGACTGCAATGTGATAGAAAAATTAAGTAGATTAATTTTGGAACCGGCCAGACGAACTAAACAGAGGTTAATCTTCATGTGCAGGTACTTCTAAAACCGGTTGCAGGTACTTCTAAAACCGGTTGCTACTACCTCAAAGAAACCAGCCTCGAGTGATCAAGTCAAAGATCAGAGGAACCGGTTCTACTTTTCAAAGCAACCGGTTAACGAAGAACAAAAGATTACACTCCAACCGGATCATAATGCACAAGACACAGAAACCGGATAGTACAGATCAAAAGTCAGAAGATTCAAATCTCAAGAGTGACGTACCATGACGGAAGAAACGTGTCTCGAAAGAATAAAAGAAGATCGGATTCGATCAGAAGCATGCGAGGAAAGCAATGATGCTTTGTTGATCCGATGCTGACAACCGGAGGCGGATGTTCAACACGTGTTACAATCTGAAAAACCGGCTATGTCATCATATGCTCAGAGTCACCTGCATGAATGCCAGGTGTTGAGGAAGTTGAAGCATGCAAGCAACCTCTCTGCAAACAGGCGTGATAATAATCGACCAATCCGCAAGAGAGAGAAGAAAGTAGCCGTTAGCTACTTTCAGCTATAAAAGGAAGACGAATCGTCTCCATTCAATGCAGTTCGGTAGTTGTAGTTGTGAGCATCATAAACTCTGAAAGTCATAAAGCATTAAATTCTAGAGAGATAAAGTCCTGTATTCTAAAGCCAGTGTGCTTAAAACCGGAAGCTTTGTGTGTGTTGTTTTGTTGAGTTGTTGTATTACATCAAAGTGTGAGTTTGGTGTAACCGGCGAGTAGCGAAGTTGGGCTCGACCGGAAGTGTAATTGTAACTCTAAAGAGTTAGTGGAGATCCTTCTCATAACCTGAGAAGAAGGGGTGACGTAGGAGGGTTTGCTCCGAACATCCATAAACAAATTTCCTGTCTCGTGTTCTTTCCTTTGCTTTCATTTCTCGCTTACTTAACCTTAACCTCAATACCAATCATACTCCTAAAACCGGTCACTCACCTCCATTAAACCGACTCCTTAAACATCATCTAAAGTCGCATTCGTTGCTTCAATCTGAAACAGACATTTCCGCCCTTGAACCCGGTTCAAGAGTCTGTGACAGGTTGTGCAGTACTGAGAAAGGTTTTAGTCTCTAACCGGACTATCACCAAAGAGTTGTGTGTTGTGTAAGTGGCCACCCTTCCCGAAACCGAAAAACACCCCGGTCCTCCAAGGGCGTCCCCGATCCTAACAAGTGGTATCAGAGCGAGGCTCTCAGCACTCAAGCAAACGAAGAAAATGGGAAGCATGACCCACAGCGACAAGCCGCCAATGCTAAACAGCGAAGCGTTTAGTAGTTGGAAGAAACAGATGTATCTACATCTGATTACGTTAGATGATGAGATGAGCCGAGTCCTAAAAGAGGGACCGATCAAGATCAACAAGGAGGAAAGCCAGTGGACGAGTGAAGATCGGAGAAGAAGCAACCTGGACAACCATTGCATGAGGCATATCTATAAGGCTATAGATAACAACACTTTGAATAAAATATCAGAGTGTGAAAATGCAAAGGAAGCCTGAGAAACGATTATTCAGATCCACGAGGGAAACGAAAGAACCAAGGAGAATAAAATCTTGGTGGCTACGCAGAAGTATGAAAACATAAGGATGAAACCAGGAGAAAATATGAAGGAATTCAGCAACCGGTTCACCAGCGTAGTAAACGAGCTTCAGACACTCGGAAAGAAGTATGACAACCGAGAAGTGATCATCAAAGCTTTAAGATCTTTGCCAAGCACGTGGGATATCAAGACCATGGTGATGAGGGAGTCAAGCACCCTTGGGCAGATGAAGTTGCATGATGTGTTTGAGGACTTGAAAGCCTACGAATTCGAGATCAAGTCTCGGATCGAAGACGAAGCATCCACATCAACCGCAACAAGAGCTTTGGTCACATCGGTGGAACCGGTGGCTCCAGTATCAACCGCACCGACTCCAGTCAAAAACACTGATCAAATAACCGACGATGTGATGGCGATGCTAGCCCAGAAATTCGGGAAATTCATGAAGAAGAGCCAGCCACCATCTAATAATGATTTTAATTATAACTATGTAGATAAATCAAACAAGAGATGTTATAACTGTGATGGTTTTGGACATTTCAGGTCAGAGTGTAGAAAACCAAGAAGAGACGATAGAAAACTGGAAGGAAACTATCAAGGAAATAATTATCAAGGGAATAATTATCAAGGCAACCGGTATTAGGGAAACAATTATCAAGGAAACAATTATCGGGGAAACAACAATAATCAACGAAGCGACTACAGAAGAAACGATGATCAACATGCTGATGAAGGAAAGGAGATTCAAAAAGCACTCATTGCATCCGACGGTGGAAGCGAGTGGGCATACTCCGATAATGAAGATGGTGAAGAGAAAGTAACCTGCTTCATGGCAAACGACGAAGAGGTATTTGATTTCTCTTCTGATGAATTTACTAAAGAAGATCTAGTTTCTGCACTCAACCAAATGGTTGATGAGTTCAGAAATATATCTGCGTATATACCAACACCTGGAGAACCTAAAACCGAACAAACAGAATATGAAAACGATAAAACATGTAAAATCGAAACGTATGAACTGGATGAACTATTCTCCGATAATGAGAAGACAGTTCAACCGGCAACCGAAACCGATGAACGAGCAATGTACGTCACGGCTGCGTGGGAGAGATCACGTCAAGCAGTGAAACAAATGTGTAACTATAAACGACATCCGAAGTGTATATATGGTATTGGTTATGATCCAAGTAAACAAAATGAAACAAAACAATCCAACGGGATGAAACTAACGAAAAATAATCTTCCATTTATAAAATTTGTCAAAAGTTCACAAACCGAAAATGACTTAAAACCGAAAGAAACGCTTAAGTATGTAGGTCCTAACGAATCTGAAAAATGGCTTCATCCTGAGAGAAGGAAAGCCAACCGGAAACCAAGTAAAACAAATAAAACTCGACATCAAAGAAGCCCATCACCACATAAGGCATTCTTGAGCAACGGCAAGAAGTTAGGCCAAATATTATCAAAACAATAACCGGGAAAGTGATCCGACTAATTCAAGTCTGGATCCCAAAGGGACTAATCAACCATGGACCCAACTAAATGTGGGTACCAAAAAAAGTGTAAATAATTGTTTGCTGCAGGTTAGGAGGAGCAACCGGTTGAAGAATTCGGAATGGTACCTGGACAGTGGATGCTCAAGGCATATGACCGGAAACAAGGAGTTACTGACCGACATCAAGTATGAAACCGGAGCATTCATCACATTTGGGGATAACTCAAAAGGTAAAACCGTGGGCAAGGGTAAGATTGTCCATGGTGAATTATCCATAAATAATGTGCTATTAGTAGAAAAACTAAGCTTTAATTTACTAAGCATAAGCCAAATGTGTGATGTGGGCTACAAAGTTGAATTTCATAAAAACTCATGCTTAGTCAAAAATCAAAATAATGACACCTTGTTAACCGGTAACCGGATAGGAAACATTTACAAAGTGAATTGGAAAACTGATTTCGAAAAACCTGTGTGTATGATAGCCGGAAATGATCCAAACTGGCTTTGGCATAAACGGCTAAATCACTTGAATTTCAAAACGATTAACTTTATCTGTTCCAAGGAACTGGTTCACGGCTTTCCAAATGTTAAGTTTTCAAAAGATAAAGTATGTGTTGCATGTCAAATGGGGAAACAAGTGAAATCATCTTTTAAAAGTAAAGGAAATTATCAATCTGAAAGATGTTTAGAACTTTTGCATATGGATTTGTTTGGTCCGGTTAAAGTAACTAGCTTAGGAGGCATGCATTATACTATGGTGGTTGTTGATGATTACTCTAAATTTACTTGGGTTACTTTCCTAGCTTCTAAAAATCAAGCAACTCCAAACTTGATTAAATTGATTTTGAGAATACAAAATAAAAAATCTATTAAAGTAAACAAAATTAGAAGTGATAGAGGAACTGAGTTTATAAATAGTAATTTAACTACTTTTCTTGATGATTCCGGTATTAGGCACGAGTTGTCTAGTGCCAGAACTCCTCAACAAAATGGCCTGGCTGAGAGAAGAAACCGAACTCTCAAGGAAGCCGCAAGGTCAATGATAGCCGATTCGGGTATAGCTCAAAAGTTTTGGGCTGAAGCTATCAATACCGCTTGCTATACACAAAATCGATCTTTAGTAACTAAACGATTTTCGAAAACTCCTTTTGAAATTTATTTTGATCAAATTCCAAGTGTACGGTATTTTCGAATTTTTGGTAGTAAATGCTTTGTTCACAATAACGGCAAGAAGTACTTGACCGCTTTTGATGCTAAATCCGATGAGGGAATAATGTTGGGATATTCAGCTGTGAGTAAAGCCTACAGAGTATACAATACTAGGACTTTAACAGTTGAAGAAACCGCGCACGTTGTTTTCGATGAATCGGTTGAGCGAAACACTGCATTACCCTTCGACCATCACAACAGAATGGAAAATTTCAATATCTATTCTGATGATGAAGACGAGGTTCCGGTTTTTAGACGCTTTGTCAAGGACCAAGCGGTTGATATTGAAATTCAGCCTGATCAAGCTGCTTTACCGCAGAAAGTTGACGCTTCAGTTTCTACTGAAGAAATCGGTCGGTCTGACTCTGTTCAACCTACCGATCAGTCTAACCTTGATCAGCCAACCGAAAGTTTGGTAGACACGTCTCGGATTAACCTCAGAAGGAACAAAAATCATCCTCTTGAACTAGTAATAGGTAACATATCTTCACCCGTCCGAACTAGGTAACAAAATTTGGATCACTATGGAAACTCTGCTTTCATATCACAAATTGAGCCGAAAAAGGTGGATGAAGCACTGTCAGATCCAGATTGGATCTTGGCAATGCAAGAGGAATTAAACGAGTTTGAGAGAAATAAAGTCTGGTACCTAGTTCCTAGACCGAAAAACAAACCGGTTATAGGCACACGATGGGTATTCAGAAATAAACTCAATGAAGACGGTTTAGTTACGAGGAACAAAGCCCGGTTAGTGGCTCAAGGCTATAAGCAGGAAGAAGGCATTGATTTTGAAGAATCATTCGCCCCTGTAGCTAGACTTGAGGCCATTAGAATATTCTTAGCATATGCAGCTTTCAAAAAGTTCAAAGTTTATCAAATGGATGTAAAAAGCGCTTTTCTAAACGGTAAGGTAAATGAAGAGGTGTATGTAAACCAACCTCCAGGTTTTAAAAATCCAGAACATGAAAATCACGTTTATCGGCTGAATAAAGCCCTTTACGGCTTGAAACAAGCTCCAAGAGCTTGGTATGATACTTTGACTCAATTCTTATTTGATCACAAATTTACAATAGGTTCGGTAGACAAAACCCTCTTTAAATTTGAAAGAAAGGAGCAAATTCTACTTGTTCAAATTTATGTTGATGATATCATATTCGGGTCAACCGATCCAAAATTATGTGACGAATTTTCGAAAATGATGACTGATAGATTTCAAATGAGTATGATGGGGGAAATGAGTTTCTTTCTAGGACTTCAGGTTAAGCAGATGGAAGCCGGAATCTTTATAAGCCAACCGAAGTACACAGCCGAACTGCTGAAGAGATTCGGGATGGATACATGTGCCGAAGCGGCTACGCCAATGAGTCCTTCCGTGAAGCTAGACAAAGATGATGATGGTCAAGCCGTTGACATCACAGCATATCGAGGAATGATCAGATCGCTGCTGTATCTCACTGCAAGCCGACCTGATATTCTGTTTGCGGTTGGAGTGTGCGGAAGGTTCCAAGCAAACCCAAAGCAATCTCATTATACGGCGGCTAAAAGAATTCTAAAATATTTGAAGGGAACTCAAGAAGTGGGACTTTGGTACCCAAAAGACTCGAGCTTCGATCTAATAAGCTACTCAGATGCCGATTACGCGGGGTGCAAAATCGACAGAAAGAGTACAAGTGGAACATGTCAGTTTCTGGGTGACCGGTTAGTCACTTGGAGCAGCAAGAAACAAACATCCGTTGCAACGTCAACCGCAGAGGAGGAGTACTTAGCGGCTGGAAGCTGCTGTGCACAACTCCTCTGGATTCAACAGCAACTCAGGGACTTCGGAATAGAAGCAAAGGAGTCTCCAATCTTTTGTGACAACACCAGCGCCATAGCGATCACATACAATCCGGTGTTGCACTCAAGAACAAAGCATATCGATATCTGACACCACTTCATCCGGGAGCATGTTCAGGAGAAACACATCCGGCTGGAATATGTGTCTACCGAGCAACAAGTAGCGGACATCTTCACGAAACCGTTACAGGAAGCTAAGTTTTCACATTTTCGAAATATCTTGGGTCTTACTAATCTTAATCAATTGATATAATCATGATGTATGCTTGTATATAAAACTGGGATATGTGTTCAGGGAGAAGCTAAAGCTTCTCAAACCATATTCAAATAGGCCATTAATAAATCAAATATGCTAACCGGGAGGAAGTCTCCGGTTATGCCCGACTATTTCATAAATTCAAATCAAATGTATGTTTACTATACGGTTGAAGTAACCAGGTTGAAGTGGATGAAACAAATCCAAAATTGAACAATTGTTGATATTAATCAACTTTTCTTCACAAACGGAAATATCCTACTAAAACCGGTCATGGAAAACCGCTTAGTACATATGCACTCTGGTCTGATGAAATGAACTTTTCCGGTTAACCTGAGATGACTGACCGAGTTTTCGTGCTTGTTTTGAAAAATAAAGCCTGTAATTAATTAAAACAAGTCTACCACAATCAAGATGACGACATGTGTCCATCATCAAGAGAGGGAGACTCACATCTTGTCAATAGATATTTTTCATCATTGATATCTTAGTAATTATTAGATTTATCTTGGAAATAACCATTAGTTACTTCAACAAGTTAAGTCTATTAAATAGCTGATGACATCATCAGGCATGCTTAACCTCATTAAAGATCAAGCCGAATCCCCGGGCTATATAAATAATCCCTAATCCTCTTCAAAAACATCACAAGTTCACTATTCACAAGTATCATTCTTGAGATAAAATCCTCTCTCTCTCTCAAAAACATGAATACCAACTCTTTAGCCAAGAAGATCCTATTGGCAGATTTTGAATCAATCTACCAATATGAGGATCATGAAGTAAAGGAAATGTTCTTAGCCATAGAAAGGAGTGGGTTAAGAAGTTTTCTTGAAAACAGGTTCATCATCGACTACCTTGTAGTCGAAGAACTGTTTGAAACCGTGAAAGAGGTGCATCGAGATATACTCGTTGCACAGGTTTACGGTCAAAAATTCCTATTCAGTGAGACGGATTTCGCTGTATACTGCGGCTTACCCAATGAAGGGGTAACCGACCTAGCCTATTCTCCGGTGACAATGGAAGAAATGTGTCGCCGGTTCTCTGGATCTGACATCCCGGTTAAACCCTGGGGTGCTAAGAGTCAACTTTCTCACAAGTACCAGATTCTCTGCGAGATTCTGGGAAAATCTGTCCTGTGCAGAGAGAAAAGTTACTATTACACTCAAAGGGTCTTCGAGATGATGATCGCCGTAACGGTTGGGACACCGGTCAACTAGTCCTGGATCATCTTCAGTAACCTGAAGAAGATGATTCTCTCCAACAAAACCGGCTACGCTCCTCAGCTGAGCGGTTTCTGTGCAAGTCTGGACATCCACTCCGGACCCTTCGTCACTCTTCACCCAAGGCACGTGCTCACCAAAGAACGAGTACAAGAGATGATCGACCGGTGGGAAGCGGTTAAAGCCAGAAGAATTCAAGCGGCTGAGGCTTCAAACGTTCAAGCGGCTGAGTCATCAAATGTCTAAACCTGTCTTTCCTCTCTTCTTTTATCTTCTCTTTACAAAACCGGTACTTTTGCTGTACTACCGGTTTCGTACTTCAATTAATGAATCAGATTTCTTTCCTTTCCAAAGTCAAAATCTAAGATATTCAATGCGTCGTATCAAAATAAATCGTATCACTCTTGGAAACATAAATTCTCATTATCAAAAAGCATGCCTGACTTGATTTGACAAGACTTGCCTTTATTCTCTTGGAAAATCACAAAATCATTAATGACTAAGCATAAACGGCTAGATTTTCAAATCCTCTCATTAAATGCTCTCATTCATTCCAGGCTATAAAAAGGGGACTCAACTTCCATTTTTCAAAACACGCCTTCAAGCATTCTTCTCTCTAAAAATTCGAAAGCTCAAGAACTCTCTCAAACCTTCTTCACTCTTCATCATCATGTCTGCCGAGATAAGAAATACCCTGATCATTGATTTTGAAGACATCAAGCACAACGACGACTATGAATGCATTTATCAGCATGTCATAGAGTCTGGCCTGAAAGGCTTTCTCAAGGGTTCGGACCTCATCCTCGTGGAGGAGGTATGCGAATTCTACAACAACGGTCATGTTTTGGATGATGGCAGCATCCGCACCATCATCGACGGTCAGTTCCTCCAGTTTTCTGAGGAGGAATTTGCCACTTTCTTTCACCTTCCAACGGAAGGTTTCTCTGATTTTCCGACGCCGTATTTACCGGCTAAGGAAACCTTTTTCAAGATCTTCTCTTCTTCATACACTCCTGTTAAGGACTTTGGGAAGAAAGAAGATCTCGCTCCTCACTACCAAGTCTTTCACGATTTGGTCCAAAGGTCTATCATAGGCCGAATGCCCAATCAGAACTACAGCCGGGAGGCATTCGATATTATGATAGCCATCATCCGCGAAACCGCCATCAACTGGGCGTCCTATCTTTTCAATAAGCTGAAGCAGCTTATGACCGGTAAAAGAGGAAGAATCAGCTACGCTCCTCAGATCACCAGGTTTCTCATGTCCAAGCGTCGCAACCTTGGAAAAGGTGTTCCGGTTGGATCCTTCAACACCATCACTATAGATATGATCTATAAATGTGTGTTAAGAATTCAGGAACGGTCTCCTCAAAACACCATGGAGAAGTGGTATGAAAGGAGGTTGGAAGGAGGATGGTTTACTGAATAATTCTCTTAATTTTCGTTTTCTTTCCGGTTTCTGGTCATTTTGTTGTACGACCAGAACCGCTCCTATGTTAGTTATTTCCTTTCCCGTATTAATGAAATATTTCAACTTTTAAAAAGTCTCCGGATTTTCATTCACACTATTCCTTTCCGGTTTTTCAAACTTATACAAAAACTTAAAGTTAACTTAACAATCTCCGGTTAACAAGACTTCAAGAGAAACCGGAACTTCGAGCAAAGATGAAAATTTGAAAAATCTTAACCGCCCACAGTTTTACCTGTCAAAATTTACCGCCCACTGAAATCCCGCATTTACCGCCGAAAGTTACGGTAGTAACTTTTTGGAGGGAAAGTTGGCGCCAAAACATCAAATTGACGGTTCATCTTCAAAACCGCTTGGAACCGCCATCTATATAAACTCAAATCAGCCCATTCAACACATGTGCTTTCTCTCTCTAAAAATTTCCAGAACTTCAAAGCTTTCCTCTCTCCGATCATCATCGTTCTTCATCTTTTTCGTTTCCAAAACATCATGGATCTAGGCAAAGCTCCATTTCAATGGATGTTGCAGTTAGATTTCGCAGATATTGACGAGCATGCTGACGAAAAGAACAAAGTTGTTCTTCAACTTCTACGAGAATCTGGGTTGGAGAAGTTCCTTTCTGGTCCGTTCATCATTCATCCGGCGGCGGTGACGGAGTTCTTAGCGACGGCGACGCTGTCGAAGAGGAAGATCTCGGCTACTGTCAACGGGAAGGCCGTCCTCATCACCGAAGAGATCTTTGCGGAAGCCCTTGGTCTGCCCAACACAGGTTCGGACCTAAAGATTGACTTAACCGAGGCAGAATCAAATGCTGCCCGGTTGGTTGTATCTTTCTCAGGTCAGGATCTGGTGATTCACACCAGCCGGAAGATCAAGCTAAAACCGGAATACAGATGGTTAGTGACCGTCATCGCCAAATCACTCCAAGGAAGGGGAGGTAATTTCGACAATCTCACAAAATTTAAGCTCAGAATGTTGTTGGCCATTGTCCGCGGAGACAAGGTGGACTGGGGATACGTCATATACGAAGAGTTTTATCAAATGGTGATAAAGAAAGATGGCCGGGTGCAGGCCTATGCTATGCAAATCGTCAAAATTCTTGAGTTCCTTAATGTGGAACTAGGTGAAGGCATACCGCTTCCGATCTCCAACATTCTTGACTCTGAGTCAATGATAGAAAAACCGGAGAAGACGATCAAACCAAAATCCTCAAAGACTAAATCATCCAAGGGAGCCAGCTCATCGGTTCCAGTTGAGGAAGAAACAAGACAGAAGAAACCGTCAAGAAAAGCGGTTGAAGCAGAAGTACCACCAGAACCGAAGAGGAGGAAGAAAGTATCTGCAAAGAAGAGTTCAAAGAAACCGGCGGACTTCGAGAAAACGCTTTCCTCGGACAATCCACCGGAAAGAACCGCAGATGTATTTCAGCCCATCCCCATCAACACCGTTATTCCAACTCCCATCCCATCCAATTCTCCAAGGCAAACCGAATCTTCGGGGAGCAAGGAGAACAAGTCAAACTCAAAGGAGGAGGCAGAGGCAAATGTTCACTCTGCAACCTCCAAGTCACCTAGTAAACAAGTTGAAGAGGTATTGGCCGATGTGGGCTTGAATACCTCAGAAGCAATTCAGAATGTGGTCCAGGAGATCACAAGAGAAACCGAAGAGGACGATGTTTCAAGTCGTCGAAAGCCAGATGATCAGGTTGAAGTACCTGATCAGAACGAAGCACAACCGGTCGGTGAGACAGCCAACACAACAGAAATTGCACCTCCGGCTCAGGAGGGAAATATTGAAGAACGGGAACCTTCCGGTTCCGCAGGAGGAAAGATGGTCTCAGAAAATCAACCAGCACCAACACCTGAAGGTTCCTCTCAGGTAGACAAAGGCAAAGGCATCCTGATTGAAGAAACAACGGAAACCGGAACGGGCACGCTGCAAATCGATCCTCACCATGAAGCTATAACCGGGGACAATATTCCTTACACCATAGAGCAAGAAAATGAGATTTTCGAGGAGTGTATTCAAGATATGAACAAAGGGGCAAGTGATGCGCTAGCGCCATACATCTTGTGGGTGAAGCTCCGATGCGAAACCAAGCTATGCGACATGCTTCCAGGTTTTAGTGGAAACAAACAATGGGACAAGCTCATTCAGCTGGAAGAAAGGGCACTTACTTTGGCTAACACCAACCTAATCCAATCGGCGTTTAACAAAGCTCCAGTAATCATTGAAAATGCTCGGTTACAGGCAGTTGAGAATGCGTTTCAAGGAACCCAAGGAAAGACACTAAACCCGATCGAAATGAGGATGGCCGAACGATTCCTTGGGGTACGAGAACAGCTTGTGCGAAATCTTGATCGTCTTGACATGCAGTGGTGGAAAAGTTGCCAACGTCAATTCAACAATGCTGAATTATATCAAAGTAAGCCATTTTTTATGAGTAGTGAGACATCCGGAACCTCTGAAAACCTGGAACAAGAAGCCTCTCAACCGGTCAAAGCTCTGGAAATAGATCAAATCAAGCAAGCAATGGCTGAAACGGTTGACTCTTGCATTGGAAAGTTCAAAGCCGTAACCGACGAAAGAATTGCAGTGGCTGAAGATAAACTGTCAAATTCTCTACAAACCATGATGGACACGACCATGCAGACAACAGTACAAACCATGATTGCCGAGTCCGTTAAAGCCGCAACCGCTCCACTTTTGGACATGCTGCAAGCAATGGCAATTCAAATCGGGGAAATGTCCAAGGTTCAAGACACCACAACTCTGACTCAAATCGAAAAGGATGCTGAAATCGCGAAGAAACTGCAAGAGGAAGAGATCGAAAGGGAACGGTTACAGAAGGAGACTGAAGATAAAGACTATGCGCTTGCCCAACTATGCAACGAGGAAGAGCAGGCCAACGCCCAGGATCTCTCTCTGGCTCAACCGTCCCACTCCATGAATACAAGGAACAAGAAGAAGCGAAGTGCCGTTAAGAATGTGATAAAGAGAGCAGAACAGAAAACAGCCTTACCAGTCGTGATAAATGCACAACCGCTTGATGAGGAAGAAGAAGAAGATCCGGAGGAACTCCATCAACGGAAGAAAAGGACAACCGGAGAATCCACAGCAACTCCAAGCTTCAGACCTCCAAATGTTCCACCGCCTCCACCACCAAAGCCAGTTTGTGCCAACTTTGATCTCAAGAATAAGGGCACCGGTCATTCAAGTGTATGGGCCGGTGTGCTGATTGATGCCGAAAGACGTGCTAAAGAACACAAAGCAAGGCAAGAAGAAGAAAGAAGACGGTTGGAGAAGGAGCAAGAAAAAGAGCAACACAAGGGGGGATCATCCAAGCCCTAAACCTCTTTATTTCTTTACTTTGAACAATTATGCTTTATTCTGTTTCAGAAACTTGGTTACTCTGCTCTTTCTAATATGTTCTAACATATCTCTCTCAAAAATCATACTCATGTTTTTGAAACATATCTCTTTTAAAAATCATACTCATGTTTTTGAAACATATCTCTTTCAAAAATCATACCCATGTTTTTGAAACATTCTTCTTTCAAAAACAATCAAACTCAGGTTTTTAAACCGGCCATACATTACAATTTTTGAATATTTATTCTAAATAATCAAAAAGGGAGAAATTGATAGAAAAATTAAATAGATTAATTTTTCTAAACTGGCTACTAAGCAAACTTTTAACAGGCCATATACTACATGTTTTGAATATTTATTCTAAATAATCAAAAAGGGAGAAATTGATAGAAAAATTGAGAAGATTAATTTTGGAACCGGTCATACATTACAATTTTTGAATATTTATTCTAAATAATCAAAAAGGGAGAAATTGATAGAAAAATTAAGTAGATTAATTTTGGAACCGGCCAGACGAACTAAATAGAGGTTAATCTTCATGTGCAGGTACTTCTAAAACCGGTTGCAGGTACTTCTAAAACCGGTTGCTACTACCTCAAAGAAACCAGCCTCGAGTGATCAAGTCAAAGATCAGAGGAACCGGTTCTACTTTTCAAAGCAACCGGTTAACGAAGAACAAAAGATTACACTCCAACCGGATCATAATGCACAAGACACAGAAACCGGATAGTACAGATCAAAAGTCAGAAGATTCAAATCTCAAGAGTGACGTACCATGACGGAAGAAACGTGTCTCGAAAGAATAAAAGAAGATCGGATCCGATCAGAAGCATGCGAGGAAAGCAATGATGCTTTGTTGATCCGATGCTGACAACCGGAGGCGGATGTTCAACACGTGTTACAATCTGAAAAACCGGCTATGTCATCATATGCTCAGAGTCACCTGCATGAATGCCAGGTGTTGAGGAAGTTGAAGCGTGCAAGCAACCTCTCTGCAAACAGGCGTGATAATAATCGACCAATCCGCAAGAGAGAGAAGAAAGTAGTCGTTAGCTACTTTCAGCTATAAAAGGAAGACGGATCGTCTCCATTCAATGCAGTTCGGTAGTTGTAGTTGTGAGCATCATAAACTCTGAAAGTCATAAAGCATTAAATTCTAGAGAGATAAAGTCCTGTATTCTAAAGTCGGTGTGCTTAAAACCGGAAGCTTTGTGTGTGTTGTTTTGTTGAGTTGTTGTATTACATCAAAGTGTGAGTTTGGTGTAACCGGCGAGTAGCGAAGTTGGGCTCGACCGGAAGTGTAATTGTAACTCTAAAGAGTTAGTGGAGATCCTTCTCATAACCTGAGAAGAAGGGGTGACGTAGGAGGGTTTGCTCCGAACATCCATAAACAAATTTCCTGTCTCGTGTTCTTTCCTTTGCTTTCATTTCTCGCTTACTTAACCTTAACCTCAAAACCAATCATACTCCTAAAACCGGTCACTCACCTCCATTAAACCGACTCCTTAAACATCATCTAAAGTCGCATTCGTTGCTTCAATCTGAAACAGACATTTCCGCCCTTGAACCCGGTTCAAGAGTCTGTGACAGGTTGTGCAGTGCTGAGAAAGGTTTTAGTCTCTAACCGGACTATCACCAAAGAGTTGTGTGTTGTGTAAGCGGCCACCCTTCCCGAAACCGGAAAACACCCCGGTCCTCCAAGGGCGTCCCCGATCCTAACACAATGTCTAATTATGCATCCTTTCAAACTTGTCTGAAGGAGTTACACATCAACGTCTAACTACGTTACCCATTAGACTACCATGTCTAATGGATTTAGACTGCAACATCTAACTATATATCTATTAGACTAAACGTCTAACTACGTATCTGTTAGACTACAACGTGTAACTACGTATCTGTTAGACTGAACGTCTAACTACGTATCTGTTAGAATGCAACGTCTATCTACATATCTATTATGCTAAACGTCTAACTACGTATCTGTTAGACTGAACGTCTAACTACGTATCTGTTAGACTGAACGTCTAACTACGTATCTATTAGACTATAAAGTCTAACTATGTATCTGTTAGACTACAACGTCTAACTACGTATCTGTTAAACTGAACGTCTAACTACGTATCACTTCAGACTTGTCTAAAGGAGTTAGACGCCAACGTCTAACTACGTTACACATCTAATTAGTCTTCTTAGATCACGTCTAAGTTAGAAAAGTCTGATTCACCTGCATAGAAGTAATTAGACAACTTATCTTTATTCATATTTAAACATCATCAAAACTTAGTTTTCAATATTTCGTATTTTCTGTTAATTAACTCTTACTTAGTTTTTCCCACAATTTCTTCTAAGTTAATTAACTCTTACTTAGTTTTTTCTCAACAATTCCCCCCTTTTTGATTATTTAAGCTAAATTATCAAAATCAGATGAGTCTATTTAATCCCCAAAATTTTCCCTTTTTGATGATGTTAAAAACCATGTAGTATTAATAATGCAATTGAAATCAAAGTAGTTCACAAAAATATTCCAACATAAGTTTTAAAATATGAAAAGTAAAGAAATAGATTTATGGTCCTTCCCTCTTCACGTTTGGATCAACTTCTTCTCTTGGAAGAGGGTTGCCCGTTAGAAGGTCCTCAAAACGAGTGATAGCACCTCGACCGCCTCCACTTCCACCACCTTTGTCGCCTCCACGACTTGAGCCTTTCTTTCGTGGTCTACAACCCTCTTCGTTCTCTTCTGCAGTTTTGCATTTTGATCGGGTACCTCTAGCGACTCTACCTCTTGAGCTACCATCTTTAGAGCTACCTTCCCCCTTTTTAATATCATCAATATCAATATTAATCAGAGCTCTTTCTTTAGCGGTAGAAGCCTCAGATTCTTCAGCAACTTGAATAGACCTTGCAAAAGAGTCAACTTGCTTCATTCGCTCGACTTCAGCAATATTCATAACATTGGTCACTTCCATCATTTGTGCTTGCGTGAGATTTATTGCTGACATAACATTTTGATGGAGATCTAGGGTGAGAGATTTGGATTCGGCAAACAACTCCGATTGTCTATTAATGAGATTCTTCTCAAACTTTGTGTATGTAGTGTTGACGATGTTGACTTCATAAGTATTTCTCTTCATTTTCTTTTCCAATTCCTTCTAATAAGAAAGAAAAGAATAAATCTCTTCATTGCTTGAAATCGATCCTTTCTCAAGATTAACCAGTCTGGACTGTATATCCAACATATTCTGTTGTAGGGAGTGCATCATTTCCAACATGGAGTTATAGAGTTTTGGCTCTCTAGGAGAAGCTTCTTCAAAGGAATGGGCAGCTGATAACACATCTTGACAGTAGGCTAGAGTAATGCGAATCGGGCTCACATGCGTATTAACTTGTAAATAATGCTCCAGTTCTTTATCTTTGTAAGGAGGAGAATGATCTTTGGACTGCACTTTTTCATTGAGAATATCTGCACATACTTGATGAATCTGTTCGTAAATGCCTTCAAAATGAAGAGGTAAATCAACAACTTTATCAATGACGTCTAGTGGTGTTATGCTCAGGGTTGAAGGGGAAGATGGAATTTAACTTTCCTCCGAAGATGAGGATAAGGAAGACTCCTCTTTGTTAGCTTGTTCCCCCTCAGTAGAGGGAATCTTCTCAGAATCAGCCTCCTTTAAGGGTTCTCCCTTAGCTTCTGAATCTGGAGACTGACCATCATTCTTTGTTTATTCTTCTTCCAAAACTGGAATTTCTTCTTGTGTTTCAATAATAGGAGGAGTCACTTTATAAGACTCCTTTTGTTGAATGGGCAATTGAGAACCTCTACAATAACTTCCTCTTCTTCCAGATTTACTTCAGGTTGACCCAAGACCGGGATCTGTTCAACACTCTACTGCGTCAATAGCCTTTTCTCTTCCACTGATATATTGGCCAACTCAATAAGATGGGAAGCAGCTTGCTCATCTTCTCCTGAAACGGATTGGTTAACATCAAATATCTCCATTGGTTCATCTTTACTAGACAAGTCATGGAATAGACTTAACCTGGAAGAGTCTCTTCCGTGGACCTATTGAAGGATTGTTGAACAATATCCATTCATAATAAAATCCAACCTCTTCAATGCGTTCTACTATACAGGAGCATCCCTGTCGAGCGAATTAAAGTTGGTCTTCCTATGCTCAATCATAGGAAACAGGAGACTTCCCATGATGTTAGCAACCACCATATCTTTTCTTTTGAGGGCTTCAGAGACCTCATCAGTTTTAGCCCATTTCAGGACTCTCTTTTCCGTCTTTATTAGATTCCTCCATTCCTTCACAATTTCTTTCTTAGAGATCATCTTTTCAAACTGAGTGGTAATTTGTTGTTTACCCATGTGACGAATATGTTAATCTTCTCAGCAGTCTTCATTTCAACTTCTTCCATCACAAGATTGACAATAAAACTTGCTTCAGAAATCTTCTCTGGAGATTCTGTAGCAATTTCCTTTCCCTTTCTAGTAACCACAACTAGTTTATGTTGATCTAATAATTTCGAAAGGGGACAAAGGCTTTGTAAAGACCCTTCCGAGAGTTCAGACACAACACCCTTTCCCGCAGAACTGGGTTTGACAATAATTGACTCAGCATTCGAAGGAGGGGAAGCTTGTTCAGATGGTGGAACAGTAGTAGGAATTTAGGCAATAACCTGCTCTGTTTTAGGAGAAATCATAGCGTTACCAGTAACCTCAACCACTACAGATTTTTCGGGCAGGGCAGACGATACAACCCTGTCAATATTTTTAATATTCGGACCAACTGGATCAACAGTTTTCCCTTCAGCTTGTTCCATCACAAGAACATCAATAATAGGCACTGAGTCCAAAGGAGAAGAAGAAGTTACCTTAATAGACTTCTTAGACGCTTAGACGCCCTAGGCACCTTAGATACTTTAGACGCCTTAAACGGATCAACATCAGGACCATCAGACTCAGCCGGTTTCTTCAACGGGCTAGGGGATGAAGAAAGAGGCTGGAGGGGAATAGCCACAAGAGGAGGAAGACCTGGTCTTTTTATGGAGTCAACTACTCCAAAATTCTTATTTTGAGAGCTCTTTTGGCTATTCGTGCTAGCCACAAACTCCATCACCGATTTAGTTCTTTTCGCCCGCGTAGACTGAACGGAAGCAGTCTGTCTCTTAAATCGAGTGACCGATTGAAAAACTATTTGTTGGCTAGATGAACTAGAAGTCGTATCCTTCGAGAACATCATTCTCGCAAGAGTACTCTTCCCAAAAAAACTGGTGTATATGCGACTCGAGTTAATAACCTCACCCTCGTCCATAGACACACCCAAATTTTTCATAAACCAATCGAGTTGGGCTGAGAAAGCCACACTCTCCTTGTCTCTTGAGTAAACCAACTGGCATAAATTAGAATATAATGTAGATGCGCAGTTGATTTGCATACCATAACTAATGGCCTCCATGTAATTGAAGCAGTCTTGGCTATACATGTCGAATGAACCTACTTTTCCTTGCACAGCCTTCGCCACTATATTGTTTAAGAGACTAAAATGCGGCTTTAGGACCTTCTTCTTCCCTGTTTAGCCTAATTGATGAACCATCATTGGAGAAAACAATCTTCATCTCCAAGATGGTTTCTGCTGGAAGAGGTAGATTGAAGGTATGACCCTCCGATGGAAGTTCTAGAAACTCAGCATAGGCGACTTCATTGAAAGAGATAGATGTTTCGTTGATAGTCACCGTAATGGAATCTCCGACCATGTTCACTGTCTTGAAAAACTCCCTGACTTCCTTGTCATAGAATATGAACGGTCGGCCAAGGTACTTTCGAACATCAGAATACTCCAAAGAACAGAACATATCGACAATATCTTATTGATCAATAGTGTAGACGGATGTGAAATACACCTACAAAGTGTTGTGACTAAGAGTAATCGGTTTCTTTTTAGTTATTTTGAGAAAAGATGAAGAAGATGAATAAGATTTCTTAGAGAGGAGTTATAGAAAAACTAGGGTTTCTAAGAAATTTGTGAGCGTAAAATCTTCATATCCTTAAATAGAATTCGAAAGGTCACATGTCTTAACCGTCACTTTTGACAAAGAGGGCCCACCAATTAATGTTATACGCCTTTTCCCAAGGGTAGTCATCATTAACTGGGTTTAAACCAATAATAATTTAATATTAGTATATTAATCATTTTTCATGACATTGAAAGACATGCGCCTTCAAGTCGTCAATAAATGACAACTTTAGTGTTTGAGCAGGAAAATTTGATGACCGCGCGTGAAGACAGTTGTCCTCAATTAGTCTGAAGATGAAGCGTCTAATTGCACACGTAGTTAAACGTGTCCTTTGCTTCTACATTCTGGCATCTAAGTTGAATAGACGTCTATTAGACGCATGAGTCTATTAGACGCACACGTTTGTCTTATAGAAGTCTACACGTCTATTAGACGTAGACGTCTAATTATGCATGGACAACATGTATTAAACGTGTGTTTGGTTAGACGTTAGCGTCTAACTACGCTAGTCTTATAAACGTCTAAACGTCTATTAGACTTCGACGTTTAACCGCGTAAGTTTTAAACCAAGACATTCCACCTCAGATACACACACTTTGTATGCAAATGAATATATAAGTACTTGCTTTTCTTTTAGACGTTCTCATCTAATAGACCGATTAAAGCTTTCGTCCGTGTTCATCTATTTTAAACATTTTAAAACATTATATTTCCCCCTCAATTTATGCATATTTACTGAATGAATAAATAAATATTTTGAGGTCCTCAAGACCAAAAATATTTTTAAACAAGAAACACTTAGTCTGTGGAAATGGAAAATGTACCACTTGTTGATCTTCTGGAGCATGTTCTCAAAAGAGTGTTATCCAAGTTCCCTCCATGCATCTACGCTATATCACCTATACTAAAATGTATTTACATATTTTGTTACCCGCATTCACTTGGGTCGTCGATCAATTAGTCCCTTAGGGATCCATATTTGAGTTATCTTGATGGATTTCCCATTTTGTGGAGTGATTAGTGCGTATGATTTAGGCTTAGCAGACGTCTTTCTACTAGCCACTAATCCCTTAACTTTAGAGGATGATTTTCTTTTAAAACTTCTTGACTTCCTATTAGGTTTTGATATGCCAGACTTGTTGGCTGCTTCTAACCTAAGTTTAAGCCAGCTAACAGTTGGCGGAACATAAGTTATCTCATCCTTTAAAGTTAGATCAACATAGCTTGGATCAGTTCCAATATCAGTTAAACCCCGTTTGACAAAGCTTATTGGCTTAAGCTTGTTAGTTGCTGAGTTTAACTTATTATAGGACTTGTCTGAGTCATCGCTATCAAATCTTAGACCGAATTTACATCCAGCAGGCCTCAATAGAGTAATCTGATGCTTGACAACTTTTCCAGACATTGTCCAAGAACTGACAATATAAGTTAAACGATGGTTTTCAGAAGAAAGAGTTTGAATATTTTCCTTGAGCGTCTCATTCTCAAATGAGAGCTCATTCATATTTTCAAAAACTTTTGGCTCGGAGTTTTGAGAAAAAGTTTGTTCATCATTTTCAGATTTTAAACTTGTTTCGTTTTGAAATTCTGATAGCTTTTTATACTCCGGGACCATGTCATTTTGTGCAGCCACTATTTCATTTCTTGAAAAGTTTTGACAAGAGAAATCAGATAGCTCAGATTCCTCTAAATCTTCCTCTTCTCTTGCCATGAAGCAATCAAACTTTTCATCATCACTATCGCTGGATGATGAATAATCTGAGTCGCTTTACATCCATTTGACCTTGATGTCAGCCTCTATGAGGGCCTTCAACTTATTTTCATTGTCTTTTTTCTTCTCATCACACTTCGGCTTCCTACACTCCGACTTGTAAGACCTAGAATACCATAGTTAAAACATTTAATGTTAACCTTATGTATAGATTTCTCATCATTGGTATTATTTGAAGAGCTTGAGTTAGGGTTGCTCTTTTTCATGTATTTCCCGAATTTCTTCACGAGCTTGAGCTATTGCGTCGCTGCTGAGCATACGTCTTTTCTTCGGTGGAAACTAGTGACTCCTCGATAGTCACCAAAGCTTTGTTTATGATGACAGATGTGGGGTGCTCCTCTTCATTCCTAGAGTTCAACTCGAACTCATAAGCTTTCAGATCGGTAAACAAGTCGAACAGCTCCATCTTATTGAGATCTTTTTGACTCCCTCATCGCCATAGTATTGATGTACCATTCCCTTGGAAAAGTTCTCATGACCTTTATAGAAATCTCTATGTTGTTGTAGGTCCTGCCTAGAATAGATAGGATGTTAACAATCTGACTGAATCTTGCATCAAACTTAGTCATCGTCTCTCCAGGACGCATTTTAAAGTTGTCAAACTGCTAGTGGCAACCGTAATCTTTTTTTTCTTTGGTTTTTTCATTGCTTTCACAGAGTTGAGTGAGTCTGTCCCAAACCTCTTTGGCAGACTCGCAAGATATGATGTAGTTGAACATGCTATCGTCAAGTGATTTGTACAAATTATTGATGTTGTTTTTCCTCTTATCTTCACTTATCCATTCAGATTTGTCTTTCTCAATCATGAGAGGTCCTTTAGTGAAAACACTCCACATGTGATCGTACAAGGACGCAAGATGGGCACGAACTCTCTTCTTCCATACCATGTAGTTTTCTTTGGAAAACATCGGGATCTTGGAGGAGCTACATCATTCGACATGATTCAGATTCTTTAGAGGCCTAAGAATAGAAAACGACGGTCTGATACTAATTGATAGGATTAGTGAAACGAAAAGAGACTAGGATCTGGCTATTGATAACAACTTATGATTAACGATTCGATTTTAACTATGTTAGAAGTTAAAATCTGTTTCAATTTTTCACAAATTCTTCGAATTCTTGAAACGGTTTCAAGGGCGGAAGTGTTCGTCAGATTTGAAACTTTGACCCATTGAAAGATGAATGGCATAAAGTAAAGAACACAGAGAGTTGTTTATTGATGTTTGGAGCAAACTCTCCTACGCCACCCTTCTTTCTCAATCGGAAGGATTCACAAACTCTTTGAATCAAATACAGTTTATTGATCTAGCTAACACTTTGTTGAACAGAACAACCCTTGTTGAATTTACAATATAAAGAACAATATTCTCTTAGCTAGATAGTTTTTTATTCTTTCTCTCTTGAACTTAGAAGGCAAGAGTAAGCTTGTAAGATTGTAAAAGTGAGCAAAGTAATCGGTGATTCGACCGTTTTCCTTGAGCATCTATTTGTAGTAGAAGGACAGCTACGGTCGAATCTTCTTCATTGACACGTGGCAAGCGTCCATTGGAAGGCCGCCCAAAGGACAAGAGTACAACAGACTCTAAGCAAATGGATCATGGCCGTACTGAACTGGTAGTGCACCGAATATCCTATTTAAAATTGTCTTGTATTGGATAAATAAATAGTTGGAAGGACATTTGCGTACGTGGTATTCGTTCATTGGATGCAATTAGCTTGCTTGTCAGACTGCACAGGAATGAATGGAGCAGAGTAGTAGCTAGCTAGTTGATCGTGGGTAGACGTATGTTAACTTCAGACGGTTGCTAAAGAGAGACATTAGACTACCTAGTCTAAGGGAGTTAGACGTCAACGTATAATAGCATGTTCCGTTAGACCACACGTCTAATTGAGTTTGACTGCAATGTCTAACTACGCATCCCTTTAGACTTCCCTGAAAGAGTTAAATGCCAAGATCTAACTACGTGACCCATTAGACTACCACGTCTAATGGAGTTAGACTGCAACGTCTAACTACGTATCTATTAAATTAAACGTTTAACTACGTATCTATTAGACTGAACGTCTAATTACGTATCTGTTAGACTGCAAACTTTAACTACGTATCTGTTAGACTAAATGTCTAACTACGTATTTGTTAGACTGCAATGTCTATCTACGTATCTGTTAGAAAGAACGTCTAACTACGTATCTGTTAGACTGAACGTCTAACTACATATTTGTTAGACTGAACGTCTAACTACGTATCACTTCAAACTTGTCTGAAGGAGTTAGATGCGAACGTCTAACTACATTACACGTCTAATTAGCCTGATTAGACCACGTCTAAGTTAGCAAAGTCTGATTCACCTTCATAGAAGCAATTAGACATCTTAGCTTCATTCATATTTAAACATCATCAAAACTTAGTTGTTTAATATTTCTTATTTTTTATTAATTAACTATTTACTTACTTTTTCCCAACAATTTTTTCTAAGTTAATTAACTCTTTACTTAGTTTTATTCCCAACAGGATCTAATTGGGAGGAAATTCTAGAAAATGAGCATACATATATAAGATCTAACTATATGAAGTTGGAAAAATTGTCTAAAGACTTGAACTTATTGAGTAAGTCAAAAGAAACTGCACAGATATGGTTCAAGCTCTAGAATATACTTACACATATGTACAATTCTGAAGCTCTTAATCATTTTTGTAGGTTTAAGGTAGACCATTATACATGAATCCAATTACTGAAGGAGGAGAGCACATATCATTGTCTAGAATTAGCATTGAGGTGAATCATAGAAGCACACAACCGAAAAGTATGACAATAGTAGACAGAAAAAGAAAACCTACTATCATGGAAATTACTTATGAGTGGAGGCCAGACAAATATTCTTTTTGCAATACATTCCAATATGCAAGACCAAAATGTGATTTGGCTAAGGAAGAAGATTAGAAAATTCATAAAGGTCATAAAGTAAAGATGCATGAAAAAGAAACAGAGTTGTTTATTTTCAAAGAAAAAAATGTTGTTAAGATAATGAAACATAAGTAAAGAAAATTTAGTACAAAAAAAAGAAGTACGAAGAAAGAAGTGGAATCTTAACCCAATCATGTTGAAAAGATAGTTGAGGATTCTCAACCAAATAAAGTTGAAGTGGTTGCTGATGAAAACAAAGAGGAAGATATTTAGGTTAATCAAGAGAAAGAAGATAATTCTAAGGTTGATACAGAGAAATTCAATGTTTCCTAGGATTCTAAACTGAATCTGAAGGAACTAAAAACAATGATCTCGAAATTCAAATTGAGAACAACAAGGTGAAGAGCCCGAAAATCCTAAATAATAAATCTTTCTATAAAATCTGAATGGGTTCATATAAAGAAAGAAATCAAACTGAGAATATGAAGTATTCATCAACCTGTTCAATTCATCCCCTTTCATTACAAGAGGAAGGGGAGGGGAAGAGGAAGGACAAGGGAAAGTGGAAGACAACCTGTTGAAACATTAGGTTGGTATGGAAATAAAATTCCCGATTGGGATAATTAAGATTTGATACAGTTTGAAATATTTGTTTGTAATCTCTATTTCTTGTATATTTAATTTCCATTAATAAGGTTCTTTAAGGTTGTTTGATTGTTATCTTTTAATCATAGTTAAGATTTGTCTAGCTTTGATTCTTGACCCTCCCACTTTTATGATTTTAATGAAATAATTTTAACCGTTTTTAAAAAAAAATAAAATCATATATAATGTCATTTGTATTCATTTTATATACAACTTTCCAAATATCTACATGAATAAAGAGAGTAAAGTAAAAAAAACAAAATGAAATAAATATTAATGAACAAATATTACCTGTTTTTTACTTGGATTCAAAAATAATAGTCATAGATAAATCAAGTAAACAATAAGGTTTCTAGTTATTAATGGATTGTTTATAACGGTAGATCTAGCTTCTGAATCATAGAAAAATATAAAGGAAACGAAGAGAATTAATACCTAATTTCAGTAATTCATCGTATCACTTGTGAAACAATCGAAAATAGATCTGAAAAAAACATGATTAATCACTCTTTATCATTGTCTGTGAGTGTGTCGTTCGAAAAAGTAAACAGACCACTCATATGTTATTTCTTGTCACCATGTTTCATCTGAAGGTGAATAAGGCACCTATCTACTATCAAGTCTGGAGTCACAAGTGAATGTGAGGCGTATGGCTAGTGATGGAGGATTGAGAGATTCATCCATATATCTTCTCTTTTTCTTTTTTATCCACAAATTTGATCTCAAAAAAACTTTGCAGCTCTGGAAAGGGAAAGTCAAATATTAGCCAAAAAGAAAAGCACGCATAATGCATGACTAGAGTCCTAGGCCCCATTTAAAAATGTGATTTTTTTTTAAATAAAAAAAACACGGAACAAAATAAATTAAAAAATAAATTTTTATTTTAAGTTTGTTTGATTTAAAATATTTTTATTTAATAAGTTCAAATTTTACTTATAAATAGGATATAAAAATAAGGTGTCTACTGAAAATATTTTACTGAAAATATAAATAATAATAATAATTATATAAAAAATATATTATTTTTTATAACATAGATACAAGACAGAAAAACAATGAAGGTGTCTTGACCATCATACAAATTATATCAAGAATGTAATTTATAAAAATAACATATAACAACTTAACACAACACTTAAATATAAAAGTTTTTATATTTAGTATATAATTTCAAAAAAAATATTTTTATTATATATTTATATAAATATATATATATATATATATATATTTTTAAATTTATTTATTATTAAAATTTTAAAATCTAATTTTAGTAATGTAAAATATTAAGAATAATAATAAATGAATTATAATAAAAATAAAAATTATGAATATATTAAAATCATATTCACACCACAAAATATATAAATAACTATTAAGTAAAACTTATGTTATTATATATAGTAATCTTATTATAAAAATTAATAAAATTTTAATCATATAAATAAATTTCATTATATTATAAAATAAAGTCAAATAATATTTTTGTTCATAATAAAAAAAACCTAAATATGTGAATAATATTTTTGTCCATAATAAAAAAATTTTAAATATGTGGAAATAAAAGTTGTGTGTGACTACTTAAAATAATGGAATAATGAAGTGTTATTGAAAGTATTTTAATTTTGTTTTGTAATTAATTAATAAATTAAAAATAAAAGTGATAGTAACAATAATTTGATGATTTAAGTTTAAAAAAATTATAATATTTTTTTCAATTTATTCTTAATTATTTACATTAAATATAGTACTAAAATAATATTAATCTAATAAAAAAAATTGTTTTAATAAATATTAGTGACTGATTAAAGTGGTAAATTAGTGTTTGGGAAGTTATTTCTTCACATTTTCTTTTATTATCTTTGATAGTTATTTCACAGAATACGTTTTGTAACATTTTAAACAAAAAAATTTAAATTTATCTTTCTAAAATCTTAAAATTTTTATTTTTGTTTTGGTTAAGATAATTTACATTTATTTAATATTAAATATTGAAATGATAATTTAAATAAACATATTAAAAATAATAAAAATTATTTAGATAATAAAGAAAGTCATATCCATAAGAGGAAGAGAGGTTGAAGATATGTTTAATAACCTCGACACCAGAAGTGGAAGAGATGATGTTTGCCCGATAATCGATTATATATATGAAAGGATACTATATAAATTATATGATAATATTTTTCAAAATTAAATAAAAATTTAATATCGATTTTATACCAAAGTTAAAATAACTTTCATTTATTATCTAAAATTGTAAATATTTTTATAAGCATCATGCTAATATTTTATAATTAAGCATCTAATAAGACACAGTATCACAAACAATCACATAGTAGGTTACTGATACATTTATTTATAATAATGCACGTCATGCTTATTTTAGATTAACACGACAACTTTTTAAACATATTTTTAAAAATTGAATTATAAAAAAATGAAAATTATGAATATTTTAAATAAAATATATGTTATTATATATATATATATATTAATCTTATTATAATAATTATTTAAATTTGAATTATATAAATATATTTCATTATATTATAAAATAAAGTCAAATAATATTTTTTTCCATATTAAGAAAACATAAATATATAAATATGTGTGCAGTGTGTCTACTTAAAATAATGGATAATGTATTGTTAAATGAAAATATTTTAATTTTACTTGATAATTAATTAAAAAAATAAAAATGACAATTAACAGTAATAGTAATGTGATGATTTGAGTTTTAAAATATTAATAATTTATTCGATTTATTTTTAATTAATGACATTAAATATAGTAATAAAATAATATTAATCTAATAAATATTTTTTTTAAATATTAGTGACTGATTGAAGTTGTAACTAGTTGTTTAAGAAGTTATTTCTTAACATTTTTTTATTATCCTTGATAGTCATTTCTTTCCATTATTTTTCTAACATTATAAACAAAAATTTCAAACTTATTTCTTTCCATTAAGAAAATTTATTTTGGTTTGGATTATCATAATTTACGTTTATTCTAATTTTAAACATTAAAAGAATAATTTAATTTCATTATAAATAAGGAAAAATAATGAGACATATAAATAAACATATTAAAAATAATAAAAATAATTTAGATAAGAAATATAGTCATAGACATGAGAAGAAACATGAGAAGAAGAGATGTTGGAAATATATATAATAAACTCAACACCATAAGAGGAAGAGATGATGTAGACATGCTTAATAACATTGACGTCTTCGCCAATTAATTGATTATAAATGTGAAAGGACACTATGTAAATTATATATTAATTTTCAATAAAATTAAATAATAAAATAATATCGATTT